>NW_027287016.1:0-151654 GCF_022747635.1 Hetaerina americana | reverse complement strand
ACGAAATTTCTCATCCGGGACTGCGGCTGGAAAACGTTATGCTTGCAAGAAATACGTATAAATGATACCATTTTCTCAAAAACGACCGTTTTGAAAGGTAAAGAAAGGAACAAATTTTCATTTGATGAATGAAGAGCCTTAAAAAAAGCACTTGGAAGAAAAACTTACAAGAAAATTGATTCGCGAAATTACTCATCCCGGGACTGCGGAGGAAAATTATTATGTTCAAAAATACGTATATTAACGAAACTTTTATAATAGCGAGTGCTTTGAAAGGAAGAAAGGCGACCAAATATTCATTCAATGAATTTTAAGCTTCGAAAAAACCGCTGAGGTTAAAACTAAACGCCACAATTCAATCACAAAATTTCTCATTCCCGGTACTGCGGATGAAAATTTTATGTTTGATAGAAATACTTTGGAATACGAAAGTTTTCCCAATAACTGCCGTTTGGAAATGAAAAGAGTAACACAAATTTACAATTAAAACTAACAGTCTTTTAAAAAACCCTCGGGGGAACAACAAAACGAGTCGCTTGAATCACGAAATTTCTCATCCCGGGACTTCGGCTGGAAAACTTTATGCTTTCAAAAAATACGTTTAATGATACCATTTTCTCAAAAACGACCGTTTTGAATGATAAAGAAAGAACAAATTTTCATTTGATGAATAAAAAGCTTTGAAAAAAGCACTTGGAAGAAAAATTTAGACAAGAATTGATTCGCCAAATTTTTCATCCCGGGACTGCGGAGGAAAATTATTATGTTTAAAAAATAAGTATATAAAAGAAACTTTCATATCAGCGACTGCCCTTAAAGGAAGAGAAGCGACCAAATATCCATTCAATGAATTTTAAGCTTTAAAAAACCGCTGATGTAAAAATTAAACGCCACAATTGAATCACAAAATTTCTCATCCCGGTACTGCGGATGAAAATTTTGTTTGCAAGAAATACGTATGAAAACAAAAATTTTCTCAATAACTGCCGTTTGGAAGTGAAAAGAGTCACACAAATTTAGTTAAAACTAATAGGCTTTCAAAAAACCCTCGGGGGAACAACAAAACGAGTCGCTTGAATCAAGAAATTTCTCATCCCGGGACTGCGGCTGGAAAACGTTATGCTTGCAAGAAAATACGTATAAATGATACCATTTTCTCAAAAACCACCGTTTTGAATGGTAAAGAAAGAACAAATTTTCATTTGATGAATGAAAAGCTTTTAGAAAAATACTTGGAAGAAAAACTTACACGAAAATTGATTCACGAAATTTCTCATCCCGGGACTGCGGAGGAAAATTATTATGTTTAAAAAGTACGTATATTAACGAAACTTTTATAACAGCGACTGCTTTGAAAGGAAGGGAGGCAACCAAATATTCATTCAATGAATTTTAAGATTTAAAAAACCACTGAGGTAAAAAACTAAACGCTACAATTCAATCACAAAATTTCTCATCCCGGTACTGCGGATGAAAAATTTTATGTTTGCTAGAAATACCTTTGAATACGAAAGTTTTCCCAATAACTGCCGTTTGGAAATGAAAAGAGTAACACAAATTTACAATTAAAACTAACAGTCTTTATAAAAAACCCTCGGGGGAACAACTAAACGAGTCGCTTGAATCACGAAATTTCTCATCCCGGGACTGCGGCTGGAAAACTTTATGCTTGCAAAAAATACGTATAAATGATACAATTTTCTCAAAAACGACCGTTTTGAATGGTATAGAAAGAACAAATTTTCATTTGATGAATGAAAAATTTTTAAAAAAGCACTTCGAAGAAAAATTTAGACAAGAATTGATTCGCGAAATTTTTTCATCCCGGGACTGCGGAGGAAAATTATTATGTTTAAAAAATAAGTATATTAACGAAACTTTTATAACAGCGACTGCCTTTAAAGGAAGAGAGGCCACAAAATATTCATTAAATGAATTTTAAGCTTTAAAAAACCGCTGAGGTAAAAACTAAACGCCAGAATTGAATCACAAAATTTCTCATCCCGGTACTGCGGATGAAAAATTTTGTTTGCAAGAAATAAGTTTGAATACGAAATTTTCTGAATAACTGCCGTTTGGAAATGAAAAGATTCAAACAAATTTACAATTAAAACTAACAGGCTTCCAAAAAAACCCTCGGGGGAACAACTAAACGAGTCGCTTGAATCACGAAATATCTCATCCCGGGACTGCGGCTGGAAAACGTTATGCTTGCAAGAAATACGTATAAATGATACCATTTTCTCAAAAACGACCTTTTTGAAAGGTAAAGAAAGGAAAAAATTTTCATTTGATGAATGAAGAGCCTTTAAAAAAGCACTTGGAAGAAAAACTTACACGAAAATTGATTCGCGAAATTACTCATCCCGGGACTGCGGAGGATAATTATTATGTTTAAAAAATACGTATATTAACGAAACTTTTATAATAGCGAGTGCTTTGAAAGGAAGAAAGGCGACCAAATATTCATTCAATGAATTTTAAGCTTCAAAAAAACCGCTGAGGTTAAAACTAAACGCCACAATTCAATCACAAAATTTCTCATCCCGGTACTGCGGATGAAAAAATTTTATGTTTGATAGAAATACTTTTGAATACGAAAGTTTTCCCAATAACTGCCGTTTGGAAATGAAAAGAGTAACACAAATTTACAATTAAAACTAACAGGCTTCCAAAAAAAACCGTCGGGGGAACAACTAAACGAGACGCTTAAATCACGAAATTTCTCATCCCGGGACTTGCGGCTGGAAAACTTTATGCTTTCAAAAAATACGTATAAATGATACCATTTTCTCAAAAACGTGCGTTTTGAATGGTAAAGGAAGACCAAATTTTCATTTGATGAATGAAAAGCTTTTAAAAAAGCACTTGGAAGAAAAACACGAAAATTGATTCGCGATATTTTTCATCCCGAGACTGCGGAGGAAAATTATTATGTTTAAAAAATAAGTATATAAACGAAACTTTCATATCAGCGACTGCCCTTAAAGGAAGAGAGGCGACCAAATATTCATTCAATGAATTTTAAGCTTTGAAAAACCGCTGAGGTAAAAACTAAACGCCACAATTGAATCACAAATTTCTCATCCCGGTACTGCGGATTAAAATTTTGTTTGCAAGAAATACGTATGAATACGAAAATTTTCTCAATAACTGCCGTTTGGAAGTGAAAAGAGTCACACAAATTTACAGTTAAAACTAATAGGCTTTCAAAAAAACCCTCGGGGGAACAACGAAACGAGTCGCTTGAATCACGAAATTTCTCATCCCGGGACTGCGGCTGGAAAACGTTATGCTTGCAAGAAATACCTATAAATGATACCATTTTCTCAAAACGACCGTTTTGAATGGTAAAGAAAGAACAAATTTTCATTTGATGAATGAAAAGCTTTTAGAAAAAATACTTGGAAGAAAAAACTTACACGAAAATTGATTCACGAAATTTCTCATCCCTGGACTACGGAGGAAAAGTATTATGTTTAAAAAGTACGTATATTAACGAAACTTTTATAACAGCGACTGCTTTGAAATGAAGGGAGGCGACAAAATATTCATTCAATGAATTTTAAGCTTTAAAAAAACCGCTGAGGTAAAAACTAAACGCCAGAATTGAATCACAAAATTTCTCATCCCGGTACTGCGGATGAAAAATTTTGTTTGCAAGAAATAAGTTTGAATACGAAATTTTCTGAATAACTGCCGTTTGGAAATGAAAAGATTCAAACAAATTTACAATTAAAACTAACAGGCTTCCAAAAAAACCCTCGGGGAACAACTAAACGAGTCGCTTGAATCACGAAATTTCTCATCCCGGGACTGCGGCTGGAAAACGTTATGCTTGCAAGAAATACGTATAAATGATACCATTTTCTCAAAAACGACCTTTTTGAAAGGTAAAGAAAGGAACAAATTTTCATTTGATGAATGAAGAGCCTTAAAAAAAGGCACTTGGAAGAAAAACTTACACGAAAATTGATTCGCGAAATTACTCATCCCGGGACTGCGGAGGATAATTATTATGTTTAAAAAATACGTATATTAACGAAACTTTTATAATAGCGAGTGCTTAGAAGGAAGAAAGGCGACCAAATATTCATTCAATGAATTTTAAGCTTCAAAAAACCGCTGAGGTTAAAACTAAACGCCACAATTCAATCACAAAATTTCTCATCCCGGTACTGCGGATGAAAAATTTTATGTTTGCAAGAAATACCTTTGAATACGAAAGTTTTCCCAATAACTGCCGTTTGGAAATGAAAAGAGTAACACAAATTTACAATTAAAACTAACAGTCTTTATAAAAAACCCTCGGGGGAACAACTAAACGAGTCGCTTGAATCACGAAATTTCTCATCCCGGGACTGCGGCTGGAAAACTTTAAGCTTGCAAAAAATACGTATAAATGATACCATTTTCTCAAAAACGACCGTTTTGAATGGTATAGAAAGAACAAATTTTCATTTGATGAATGAAAAGCTTTTAAAAAAGCACTTCGAAGAAAAATTTAGACAAGAATTGATTCGCGAAATTTTTCATCCCGGGACTGCGGAGGAAAATTATTATGTTTAAAAAAAAAGTATATTAACGAAACTTTTATAAAAGCGACTGCCTTTAAAGGAAGAGAGGCCACAAAATATTCATTCAATGAATTTTAAGCTTTAAAAAACCGCTGAGGCAAAACTAAACGCCAGAAATGAATCACAAAATTTCTCATCCCGGTACTGCGGATGAAAAATTTTGTTTGCAAGAAAAACGTATGAATACGAAAATTTTCCCAATAACTGCTGTTTGGAAATGAAAAGAGTCACACAAATTTACAATTAAAACTAACAGTCTTTTTAAAAAACCCTCGGGGGAACAACTAAACGAGTCGCTTGAATCACGAAATTTCTCATCCCGGGACTGCGGCTGGAAAACTTAATGCTTGCAAAAAATACGTATAAATGATACCATTTTCTCAAAAACGACCGTTTTGAATGGTATAGAAAGAACAAATTTTCATTTGATGAATGAAAAGCTTTTAAAAAAGCACTTCGAAGAAAAATTTAGACAAGAATTGATTCGCGAAATTTTTCATCCCGGGACTGCGGAGGAAAATTATTATGTTTAAAAAATAAGTATATTAACGAAACTTTTATAACAGCGACTGCCTTTAAAGGAAGAGAGGCCACAAAATATTCATTCAATGAATTTTAAGCTTTAAAAAACCGCTGAGGTAAAACTAAACGCCAGAATTGAATCACAAAATTTCTCATCCCAGTACCGCGGATGAAAAATTTTGTTTGCAAGAAATAAGTTTGAATACGAAAATTTTCTGAATAACTGCCGTTTGGAAATGAAAAGAGTCAAACAAATTTACAATTAAAACTAACAGGCTTCCAAAAAAACCCTTGGGGGAACAACTAAACGAGTCGCTTGAATCACGAAATTTCTCATCCCGGGACTGCGGCTGGAAAACGTTATGCTTGCAAGAAATACGTATAAATGATACCATTTTCTCAAAAACGACCGTTTTGAAAGGTAAAGAAAGGAACAAATTTTCATTTGATGAATGAAGAGCCTTAAAAAAAGCACTTGGAAGAAAAACTTACACGAAAATTGATTCGCGAAATTACTCATCCCGGGACTGCGGAGGAAAATTATTATGTTCAAAAATACGTATATTAACGAAACTTTTATAATAGCGAGTGCTTTGAAAGGAAGAAAGGCGACCAAATATTCATTCAATGAATTTTAAGCTTCGAAAAAACCGCTGAGGTTAAAACTAAACGCCACAATTCAATCACAAAATTTCTCATCCCGGTACTGCGGATGAAAAATTTTATGTTTGATAGAAATACTTTGGAATACGAAAGTTTTCCCAATAACTGCCGTTTGGAAATGAAAAGAGTAACACAAATTTACAATTAAAACTAACAGTCTTTTTAAAAAACCCTCGGGGGAACAACAAAACGAGTCGCTTGAATCACGAAATTTCTCATCCCGGGACTTCGGCTGGAAAACTTTATGCTTTCAAAAAATACGTTTAATGATACCATTTTCTCAAAAACGACCGTTTTGAATGATAAAGAAAGAACAAATTTTCATTTGATGAATAAAAAGCTTTTAAAAAAGCACTTGGAAGAAAAATTTAGACAAGAATTGATTCGCCAAAATTTTCATCCCGGGACTGCGGAGGAAAATTATTATGTTTAAAAAATAAGTATATAAAAGAAACTTTCATATCAGCGACTGCCCTTAAAGGAAGAGAGGCGACCAAATATCCATTCAATGAATTTTAAGCTTTAAAAAACCGCTGATGTAAAAACTAAACGCCACAATTGAATCACAAAATTTCTCATCCCGGTACTGCGGATGAAAATTTTGTTTGCAAGAAATACGTATGAAAACGAAAATTTTCTCAATAACTGCCGTTTGGAAGTGAAAAGAGTCACACAAATTTAGTTAAAACTAATAGGCTTTCAAAAAAACCCTCTGGGGAACAACAAAACGAGTCGCTTGAATCACGAAATTTCTCATCCCGGGACTGCGGCTGGAAAACTTTATGCTTGCAAAAAATACGTATAAATGATACAATTTTCTCAAAAACGACCGTTTTGAATGGTATAGAAAGAACAAATTTTCATTTGATGAATGAAAAATTTTTAAAAAAGCACTTCGAAGAAAAATTTAGACACGAATTGATTCGCGAAATTTTTCATCCCGGGACTGCGGAGGAAAATTATAATGTTTAAAAAATAAGTATATTAACGAAACTTTTATAACAGCGACTGCCTTTAAAGGAAGAGAGGCCACAAAATATTCATTAAATGAATTTTAAGCTTTAAAAAACCGCTGAGGTAAAAACTAAACGCCAGAATTGAATCACAAAATTTCTCATCCCGGTACAGCGGATGAAAAATTTTGTTTGCAAGAAATAAGTTTGAATACGAAATTTTCTGAATAACTGCCGTTTGGAAATGAAAAGATTCAAACAAATTTACAATTAAAACTAACAGGCTTCCAAAAAAACCCTCGGGGGAACAACTAAACGAGTCGCTTGAATCACGAAATTTCTCATCCCGGGACTGCGGCTGGAAAACGTTATGCTTGCAAGAAATACGTATAAATGATACCATTTTCTCAAAAACGACCTTTTTGAAAGGTAAAGAAAGGAACAAATTTTCATTTGATGAATGAAGAGCCTTTAAAAAAGCACTTGGAAGAAAAACTTACACGAAAATTGATTCGCGAAATTACTCATCCCGGGACTGCGGAGGATAATTATTATGTTTAAAAAATACGTATATTAACGAAACTTTTATAACAGCGACTGCTTTGAAATGAAGGGAGGCGACAAAATATTCATTCAATGAATTTTAAGCTTTAAAAAACCGCTGAGGTAAAAACTAAACGCCAGAATTGAATCACAAAATTTCTCATCCCGGTACTGCGGATGAAAAATTTTGTTTGCAAGAAATAAGTTTGAATACGAAATTTTCTGAATAACTGCCGTTTGGAAATGAAAAGATTCAAACAAATTTACAATTAAAACTAACAGGCTTCCAAAAAAACCCTCGGGGGAACAACTAAACGAGTCGCTTGAATCACGAAATTTCTCATCCCGGGACTGCGGCTGGAAAACGTTATGCTTGCAAGAAATACGTATAAATGATACCATTTTCTCAAAAACGACCTTTTTGAAAGGTAAAGAAAGGAACAAATTTTCATTTGATGAATGAAGAGCCTTTAAAAAAGCACTTGGAAGAAAAACTTACACGAAAATTGATTCGCGAAATTACTCATCCCGGGACTGCGGAGGATAATTATTATGTTTAAAAAATACGTATATTAACGAAACTTTTATAATAGCGAGTGCTTAGAAGGAAGAAAGGCGACCAAATATTCATTCAATGAATTTTAAGCTTCAAAAAAACCGCTGAGGTTAAAACTAAACGCCACAATTCAATCACAAAATTTCTCATCCCGGTACTGCGGATGAAAAATTTTATGTTTGCAAGAAATACCTTTGAATACGAAAGTTTTCCCAATAACTGCCGTTTGGAAATGAAAAGAGTAACACAAATTTACAATTAAAACTAACAGTCTTTATAAAAAACCCTCGGGGGAACAACTAAACGAGTCGCTTGAATCACGAAATTTCTCATCCCGGGACTGCGGCTGGAAAACTTTAAGCTTGCAAAAAATACGTATAAATGATACCATTTTCTCAAAAACGACCGTTTTGAATGGTATAGAAAGAACAAATTTTCATTTGATGAATGAAAAGCTTTTAAAAAAGCACTTCGAAGAAAAATTTAGACAAGAATTGATTCGCGAAATTTTTCATCCCGGGACTGCGGAGGAAAATTATTATGTTTAAAAAAAAAGTATATTAACGAAACTTTTATAAAAGCGACTGCCTTTAAAGGAAGAGAGGCCACAAAATATTCATTCAATGAATTTTAAGCTTTAAAAAACCGCTGAGGCAAAACTAAACGCCAGAAATGAATCACAAAATTTCTCATCCCGGTACTGCGGATGAAAAATTTTGTTTGCAAGAAAAACGTATGAATACGAAAATTTTCCCAATAACTGCTGTTTGGAAATGAAAAGAGTCACACAAATTTACAATTAAAACTAACAGTCTTTTTAAAAAACCCTCGGGGGAACAACTAAACGAGTCGCTTGAATCACGAAATTTCTCATCCCGGGACTGCGGCTGGAAAACTTAATGCTTGCAAAAAATACGTATAAATGATACCATTTTCTCAAAAACGACCGTTTTGAATGGTATAGAAAGAACAAATTTTCATTTGATGAATGAAAAGCTTTTAAAAAAGCACTTCGAAGAAAAATTTAGACAAGAATTGATTCGCGAAATTTTTCATCCCGGGACTGCGGAGGAAAATTATTATGTTTAAAAAATAAGTATATTAACGAAACTTTTATAACAGCGACTGCCTTTAAAGGAAGAGAGGCCACAAAATATTCATTCAATGAATTTTAAGCTTTAAAAAACCGCTGAGGTAAAACTAAACGCCAGAATTGAATCACAAAATTTCTCATCCCAGTACCGCGGATGAAAAATTTTGTTTGCAAGAAATAAGTTTGAATACGAAAATTTTCTGAATAACTGCCGTTTGGAAATGAAAAGAGTCAAACAAATTTACAATTAAAACTAACAGGCTTCCAAAAAAACCCTTGGGGGAACAACTAAACGAGTCGCTTGAATCACGAAATTTCTCATCCCGGGACTGCGGCTGGAAAACGTTATGCTTGCAAGAAATACGTATAAATGATACCATTTTCTCAAAAACGACCGTTTTGAAAGGTAAAGAAAGGAACAAATTTTCATTTGATGAATGAAGAGCCTTAAAAAAAGCACTTGGAAGAAAAACTTACACGAAAATTGATTCGCGAAATTACTCATCCCGGGACTGCGGAGGAAAATTATTATGTTCAAAAATACGTATATTAACGAAACTTTTATAATAGCGAGTGCTTTGAAAGGAAGAAAGGCGACCAAATATTCATTCAATGAATTTTAAGCTTCGAAAAAACCGCTGAGGTTAAAACTAAACGCCACAATTCAATCACAAAATTTCTCATCCCGGTACTGCGGATGAAAAATTTTATGTTTGATAGAAATACTTTGGAATACGAAAGTTTTCCCAATAACTGCCGTTTGGAAATGAAAAGAGTAACACAAATTTACAATTAAAACTAACAGTCTTTTTAAAAAACCCTCGGGGGAACAACAAAACGAGTCGCTTGAATCACGAAATTTCTCATCCCGGGACTTCGGCTGGAAAACTTTATGCTTTCAAAAAATACGTTTAATGATACCATTTTCTCAAAAACGACCGTTTTGAATGATAAAGAAAGAACAAATTTTCATTTGATGAATAAAAAGCTTTTAAAAAAGCACTTGGAAGAAAAATTTAGACAAGAATTGATTCGCCAAAATTTTCATCCCGGGACTGCGGAGGAAAATTATTATGTTTAAAAAATAAGTATATAAAAGAAACTTTCATATCAGCGACTGCCCTTAAAGGAAGAGAGGCGACCAAATATCCATTCAATGAATTTTAAGCTTTAAAAAACCGCTGATGTAAAAACTAAACGCCACAATTGAATCACAAAATTTCTCATCCCGGTACTGCGGATGAAAATTTTGTTTGCAAGAAATACGTATGAAAACGAAAATTTTCTCAATAACTGCCGTTTGGAAGTGAAAAGAGTCACACAAATTTAGTTAAAACTAATAGGCTTTCAAAAAAACCCTCTGGGGAACAACAAAACGAGTCGCTTGAATCACGAAATTTCTCATCCCGGGACTGCGGCTGGAAAACTTTATGCTTGCAAAAAATACGTATAAATGATACAATTTTCTCAAAAACGACCGTTTTGAATGGTATAGAAAGAACAAATTTTCATTTGATGAATGAAAAATTTTTAAAAAAGCACTTCGAAGAAAAATTTAGACACGAATTGATTCGCGAAATTTTTCATCCCGGGACTGCGGAGGAAAATTATAATGTTTAAAAAATAAGTATATTAACGAAACTTTTATAACAGCGACTGCCTTTAAAGGAAGAGAGGCCACAAAATATTCATTAAATGAATTTTAAGCTTTAAAAAACCGCTGAGGTAAAAACTAAACGCCAGAATTGAATCACAAAATTTCTCATCCCGGTACAGCGGATGAAAAATTTTGTTTGCAAGAAATAAGTTTGAATACGAAATTTTCTGAATAACTGCCGTTTGGAAATGAAAAGATTCAAACAAATTTACAATTAAAACTAACAGGCTTCCAAAAAAACCCTCGGGGGAACAACTAAACGAGTCGCTTGAATCACGAAATATCTCATCCCGGGACTGCGGCTGGAAAACGTTATGCTTGCAAGAAATACGTATAAATGATACCATTTTCTCAAAAACGACCTTTTTGAAAGGTAAAGAAAGGAACAAATTTTCATTTGATGAATGAAGAGCCTTTAAAAAAGCACTTGGAAGAAACACTTACACGAAAATTGATTCGCGAAATTACTCATCCCGGGACTGCGGAGGATAATTATTATGTTTAAAAAATACGTATATTAACGAAACTTTTATAATAGCGAGTGCTTTGAAAGGAAGAAAGGCGACCAAATATTCATTCAATGAATTTTAAGCTTCAAAAAAACCGCTGAGGTTAAAACTAAACGCCACAATTCAATCACAAAATTTCTCATCCCGGTACTGCGGATGAAAAATTTTATGTTTGATAGAAATACTTTTGAATACGAAAGTTTTCCCAATAACTGCCGTTTGGAAATGAAAAGAGTAACACAAATTTACAATTAAAACTAACAGGCTTCCAAAAAACCGTCGGGGGAACAACTAAACGAGACGCTTGAATCACGAAATTTCTCATCCCGGGACTGCGGCTGGAAAACTTTATGCTTTCAAAAAATACGTATAAATGATACCATTTTCTCAAAAACGTGCGTTTTAAATGGTAAAGAAAGACCAAATTTTCATTTGATGAATGAAAAGCTTTTAAAAAAGCACTTGGAAGAAAAACACGAAAATTGATTCGCGATATTTTTCATCCCGAGACTGCGGAGGAAAATTATTATGTTTAAAAAATAAGTATATAAACGAAACTTTCATATCAGCGACTGCCCTTAAAGGAAGAGAGGCGACCAAATATTCATTCAATGAATTTTAAGCTTTAAAAAACCGCTGAGGTAAAAACTAAACGCCACAATTGAATCACAAAATTTCTCATCCCGGTACTGCGGATGAAAATTTTGTTTGCAAGAAATACGTATGAATACGAAAATTTTCTCAATAACTGCCGTTTGGAAGTGAAAAGAGTCACACAAATTTACAGTTAAAACTAATAGGCTTTCAAAAAAACCCTCGGGGGAACAACGAAACGAGTCGCTTGAATCACGAAATTTCTCATCCCGGGACTGCGGCTGGAAAACGTTATGCTTGCAAGAAATACCTATAAATGATACCATTTTCTCAAAAACGACCGTTTTGAATGGTAAAGAAAGAACAAATTTTCATTTGATGAATGAAAAGCTTTTAGAAAAATACTTGGAAGAAAAACTTACACGAAAATTGATTCACGAAATTTCTCATCCCTGGACTACGGAGGAAAATTATTATGTTTAAAAAGTACGTATATTAACGAAACTTTTATAACAGCGACTGCTTTGAAAGGAAGGGAGGCGACAAAATATTCATTCAATGAATTTTAAGCTTTAAAAAACCGCTGAGGTAAAAACTAAACGCCAGAATTGAATCACAAAATTTCTCATCCCGGTACTGCGGATGAAAAATTTTGTTTGCAAGAAATAAGTTTGAATAAGTAATTTTCTGAATAACTGCCGTTTGGAAATGAAAAGATTCAAACAAATTTACAATTAAAACTAACAGGCTTCCAAAAAAACCCTCGGGGGAACAACTAAACGAGTCGCTTGAATCACGAAATTTCTCATCCCGGGACTGCGGCTGGAAAACGTTATGCTTGCAAGAAATACGTATAAATGATACCATTTTCTCAAAAACGACCTTTTTGAAAGGTAAAGAAAGGAACAAATTTTCATTTGATGAATGAAGAGCCTTTAAAAAAGCACTTGGAAGAAAAACTTACACGAAAATTGATTCGCGAAATTACTCATCCCGGGACTGCGGAGGATAATTATTATGTTTAAAAAATACGTATATTAACGAAACTTTTATAATAGCGAGTGCTTTGAAAGGAAGAAAGGCGACCAAATATTCATTCAATGAATTTTAAGCTTCAAAAAAACCGCTGAGGTTAAAACTAAACGCCACAATTCAATCACAAAATTTCTCATCCCGGTACTGCGGATGAAAAATTTTATGTTTGCAAGAAATACCTTTGAATACGAAAGTTTTCCCAATAACTGCCGTTTGGAAATGAAAAGAGTAACACAAATTTACAATTAAAACTAACAGTCTTTATAAAAAACCCTCGGGGGAACAACTAAACGAGTCGCTTGAATCACGAAATTTCTCATCCCGGGACTGCGGCTGGAAAACTTTAAGCTTGCAAAAAATACGAATAAATGATACCATTTTCTCAAAAACGACCGTTTTGAATGGTATAGAAAGAACAAATTTTCATTTGATGAATGAAAAGCTTTTAAAAAAGCACTTCGAAGAAAAATTTAGACAAGAATTGATTCGCGAAATTTTTCATCCCGGGACTGCGGAGGAAAATTATTATGTTTAAAAAAAAAGTATATTAACGAAACTTTTATAAAAGCGACTGCCTTTAAAGGAAGTGAGGCCACAAAATATTCATTCAATGAATTTTAAGCTTTAAAAAACCGCTGAGGCAAAACTAAACGCCAGAAATGAATCACAAAATTTCTCATCCCGGTACTGCGGATGAAAAATTTTGTTTGCAAGAAATAAGTTTGAATACGAAAATTTTCTGAATAACTGCCGTTTGGAAATGAAAAGAGTCAAACAAATTTACAATTAAAACTAACAGGCTTCCAAAAAAACCCTCGGGGGAACAACTAAACGAGTCGCTTGAATCACGAAATTTCTCATCCCGGGACTTCGGCTGGAAAACTTTATGCTTTCAAAAAATACGTTTAATGATACCATTTTCTCAAAAATGACCGTTTTGAATGGTAAAGAAAGAACAATTTTCATTTGATGAATGAAAAGCTTTTAAAAAAGCACTTGGAAGAAAAATTTAGACAAGAATTGATTCGCGAAATTTTTCATCCCGGGACTGCGGAGGAAAATTATTATGTTTAAAAAATAAGTATATTTACGAAACTTTTATAACAGCGACTGCCTTTAAAGGAAGAGAGGCGACAAAATATTCATTCAATGAATTTTAAGCTTTAAAAAACCGCTGAGGTAAAAACTAAACGCCACAATTGAATCACAAAATTTCTCATCCCGGTACTGCGGATGAAAATTTTGTTTGCAAGAAAAACGTATGAATACGAAAATTTTCCCAATAACTGCTGTTTGGAAATGAAAAGAGTCACACAAATTTACAATTAAAACTAACAGTCTTTTTAAAAAACCCTCGGGGGAACAACTAAACGAGTCGCTTGAATCACGAAATTTCTCATCCCGGGACTGCGGCTGGAAAACTTAATGCTTGCAAAAAATACGTATAAATGATACCATTTTCTCAAAAACGACCGTTTTGAATGGTATAGAAAAAACAAATTTTCATTTGATGAATGAAAAGCTTTTAAAAAAGCACTTCGAAGAAAAATTTAGACAAGAATTGATTCGCGAAATTTTTCATCCCGGGACTGCGGAGGAAAATTATTATGTTTAAAAAATAAGTATATTAACGAAACTTTTATAACAGCGACTGCCTTTAAAGGAAGAGAGGCCACAAAATATTCATTCAATGAATTTTGAGCTTTAAAAAACCGAGAGGTAAAACTAAGCGCCTGAATTGAATCACAAAATTTCTCATCCCAGTACTGCGGATGAAAAATTTTGTTTGCAAGAAATAAGTTTGAATACGAAAATTTTCTGAATAACTGCCGTTTGGAAATGAAAAGAGTCAAACAAATTTACAATTAAAACTAACAGGCTTCCAAAAAAACCCTTGGGGGAACAACTAAACGAGTCGCTTGAATCACGAAATTTCTCATCCCGGGACTGCGGCTGGAAAACGTTATGCTTGCAAGAAATACGTATAAATGATACCATTTTCTCAAAAACGACCGTTTTGAAAGGTAAAGAAAGGAACAAATTTTCATTTGATGAATGAAGAGCCTTAAAAAAAGCACTTGGAAGAAAAACTTACACGAAAATTGATTCGCGAAATTACTCATCCCGGGACTGCGGAGGAAAATTATTATGTTCAAAAATACGTATATTAACGAAACTTTTATAATAGCGAGTGCTTTGAAAGGAAGAAAGGCGACCAAATATTCATTCAATGAATTTTAAGCTTCGAAAAAACCGCTGAGGTTAAAACTAAACGCCACAATTCAATCACAAAATTTCTCATCCCGGTACTGCGGATGAAAAATTTTATGTTTGATAGAAATACTTTGGAATACGAAAGTTTTCCCAATAACTGCCGTTTGGAAATGAAAAGAGTAACACAAATTTACAATTAAAACTAACAGTCTTTTTAAAAAACCCTCGGGGGAACAACAAAACGAGTCGCTTGAATCACGAAATTTCTCATCCCGGGACTTCGGCTGGAAAACTTTATGCTTTCAAAAAATACGTTTAATGATACCATTTTCTCAAAAACGACCGTTTTGAATGATAAAGAAAGAACAAATTTTCATTTGATGAATAAAAAGCTTTTAAAAAAGCACTTGGAAGAAAAATTTAGACAAGAATTGATTCGCCAAATTTTTCATCCCGGGACTGCGGAGGAAAATTATTATGTTTAAAAAATAAGTTTATAAAAGAAACTTTCATATCAGCGACTGCCCTTAAAGGAAGAGAGGTGACCAAATATCCATTCAATGAATTTTAAGCTTTAAAAAACCGCTGAGGTAAAAACTAAACGCCAGAATTGAATCACAAAATTTCTCATCCCGGTACTGCGGATGAAAAATTTTGTTTGCAAGAAATAAGTTTGAATACGAAATTTTCTGAATAACTGCCGTTTGGAAATGAAAAGATTCAAACAAATTTACAATTAAAACTAACAGGCTTCCAAAAAAACCCTCGGGGGAACAACTAAACGAGTCGCTTGAATCACGAAATATCTCATCCCGGGACTGCGGCTGGAAAACGTTATGCTTGCAAGAAATACGTATAAATGATACCATTTTCTCAAAAACGACCTTTTTGAAAGGTAAAGAAAGGAACAAATTTTCATTTGATGAATGAAGAGCCTTTAAAAAAGCACTTGGAAGAAAAACTTACACGAAAATTGATTCGCGAAATTACTCATCCCGGGACTGCGGAGGATAATTATTATGTTTAAAAAATACGTATATTAACGAAACTTTTATAATAGCGAGTGCTTTGAAAGGAAGAAAGGCGACCAAATATTCATTCAATGAATTTTAAGCTTCAAAAAAACCGCTGAGGTTAAAACTAAACGCCACAATTCAATCACAAAATTTCTCATCTCGGTACTGCGGATGAAAAATTTTATGTTTGATAGAAATACTTTTGAATACGAAAGTTTTCCCAATAACTGCCGTTTGGAAATGAAAAGAGTAACACAAATTTACAATTAAAACTAACAGGCTTCCAAAAAAACCGTCGGGGGAACAACTAAACGAGACGCTTGAATTTCGAAATTTCTCATCCCGGGACTGCGGCTGGAAAACTTTATGCTTTCAAAAAATACGTATAAATGATACCATTTTCTCAAAAACGTGCGTTTTGAATGGTAAAGGAAGACCAAATTTTCATTTGATGAATGAAAAGCTTTTAAAAAAGCACTTGGAAGAAAAACACGAAAATTGATTCGCGATATTTTTCATCCCGAGACTGCGGAGGAAAATTATTATGTTTAAAAAATAAGTATATAAACGAAACTTTCATATCAGCGACTGCCCTTAAAGGAAGAGAGGCGACCAAATATCCATTCAATGAATTTTAAGCTTTAAAAAACCGCTGAGGTAAAAACTAAACGCCACAATTGAATAACAAAATTTCTCATCCCGGTACTGCGGATGAAAATTTTGTTTGCAAGAAATACGTATGAATACGAAAATTTTCTCAATAACTGCCGTTTGGAAGTGAAAAGAGTCACACAAATTTACAATTAAAACTAATAGGCTTTCAAAAAAACCCTCGGGGGAACAACGAAACGAGTCGCTTGAATCACGAAATTTCTCATCCCGGGACTGCGGCTGGAAAACGTTATGCTTGCAAGAAATACCTATAAATGATACCATTTTCTCAAAAACGACCGTTTTGAATGGTAAAGAAAGAACAAATTTTCATTTGATGAATGAAAAGCTTTTAGAAAAATACTTGGAAGAAAAACTTACACGAAAATTGATTCACGAAATTTCTCATCCCTGGACTACGGAGGAAAATTATTATGTTTAAAAAGTACGTATATTAACGAAACTTTTATAACAGCGACTGCTTTGAAAGGAAGGGAGGCGACAAAATATTCATTCAATGAATTTTAAGCTCTAAAAAACCGCTGAGGTAAAAACTAAACGCCAGAATTGAATCACAAAATTTCTCATCCCGGTACTGCGGATGAAAAATTTTGTTTGCAAGAAATAAGTTTGAATACGAAATTTTCTGAATAACTGCCGTTTGGAAATGAAAAGATTCAAACAAATTTACAATTAAAACTAACAGGCTTCCAAAAAAACCCTCGGGGGAACAACTAAACGAGTCGCTTGAATCACGAAATTTCTCATCCCGGGACTGCGGCTGGAAAACGTTATGCTTGCAAGAAATACGTATAAATGATACCATTTTCTCAAAAACGACCTTTTTGAAAGGTAAAGAAAGGAACAAATTTTCATTTGATGAATGAAGAGCCTTTAAAAAAGCACTTGGAAGAAAAACTTACACGAAAATTGATTCGCGAAATTACTCATCCCGGGACTGCGGAGGATAATTATTATGTTTAAAAAATACGTATATTAACGAAACTTTTATAATAGCGAGTGCTTTGAAAGGAAGAAAGGCGACCAAATATTCATTCAATGAATTTTAAGCTTCAAAAAAACCGCTGAGGTTAAAACTAAACGCCACAATTCAATCACAAAATTTCTCATCCCGGTACTGCGGATGAAAAATTTTATGTTTGATAGAAATACTTTTGAATACGAAAGTTTTCCCAATAACTGCCGTTTGGAAATGAAAAGAGTAACACAAATTTACAATTAAAACTAACAGGCTTCCAAAAAAACCGTCGGGGGAACAACTAAACGAGACGCTTGAATCACGAAATTTCTCATCCCGGGACTGCGGCTGGAAAACTTTATGCTTTCAAAAAATACGTATAAATGATACCATTTTCTCAAAAACGTGCGTTTGGAATGGTAAAGGAAGACCAAATTTTCATTTGATGAATGAAAAGCTTTTAAAAAAGCACTTGGAAGAAAAACACGAAAATTGATTCGCGATATTTTTCATCCCGAGACTGCGGAGGAAAATTATTATGTTTAAAAAATAAGTATATAAACGAAACTTTCATATCAGCGACTGCCCTTAAAGGAAGAGAGGCGACCAAATATTCATTCAATGAATTTTAAGCTTTAAAAAACCGCTGAGGTAAAAACTAAACGCCACAATTGAATCACAAAATTTCTCATCCCGGTACTGCGGATGAAAATTTTGTTTGCAAGAAATACGTATGAATACGAAAATTTTCTCAATAACTGCCGTTTGGAAGTGAAAAGAGTCACACAAATTTACAGTTAAAACTAATAGGCTTTCAAAAAAACCCTCGGGGGAACAACGAAACGAGTCGCTTGAATCACGAAATTTCTCATCCCGGGACTGCGGCTGGAAAACGTTATGCTTGCAAGAAATACCTATAAATGATACCATTTTCTCAAAAACGACCGTTTTGAATGGTAAAGAAAGAACAAATTTTCATTTGATGAATGAAAAGCTTTTAGAAAAATACTTGGAAGAAAAACTTACACGAAAATTGATTCACGAAATTTCTCATTCCTGGACTACGGAGGAAAATTATTATGTTTAAAAAGTACGTATATTAACGAAACTTTTATAACAGCGACTGCTTTGAAAGGAAGGGAGGCAACCAAATATTCATTCAATGAATTTTAAGATTTAAAAAACCGCTGAGGTAAAAACTAAACGCCACAATTCAATCACAAAATTTCTCATCCCGGTACTGCGGATGAAAAATTTTATGTTTGCAAGAAATACCTTTGAATACGAAAGTTTTCCCAATAACTGCCGTTTGGAAATGAAAAGAGTAACACAAATTTACAATTAAAGCTAACAGTCTTTATAAAAAACCCTCGGGGGAACAACTAAACGAGTCGCTTGAATCACGAAATTTCTCATCCCGGGACTGCGGCTGGAAAACTTTAAGCTTGCAAAAAATACGTATAAATGATACCATTTTTTCAAAAACGACCGTTTTGAATGGTATAGAAAGAACAAATTTTCATTTGATGAATGAAAAGCTTTTAAAAAAGCACTTCGAAGAAAAATTTAGACAAGAAATGATTCGCGAAATTTTTCATCCCGGGACTGCGGAGGAAAATTATTATGTTTAAAAAAAAAGTATATTAACGAAACTTTTATAAAAGCGACTGCCTTTAAAGGAAGAGAGGCCACAAAATATTCATTCAATGAATTTTAAGCTTTAAAAAACCGCTGAGGTAAAAACTAAACGCCACAATTGAATCACAAAATTTCTCATCCCGGTACTGCGGATGAAAAATTTTGTTTGCAAGAAAAACGTATGAATACGAAAATTTTCCCAATAACTGCTGTTTGGAAATGAAAAGAGTCACACAAATTTACAATTAAAACTAACAGTCTTTTTAAAAAACCCTCGGGGGAACAACTAAACGAGTCGCTTGAATCACGAAATTTCTCATCCCGGGACTGCGGCTGGAAAACTTAATGCTTGCAAAAAATACGTATAAATGATACCATTTTCTCAAAAACGACCGTTTTGAATGGTATAGAAAGAACAAATTTTCATTTGATGAATGAAAAGCTTTTAAAAAAGCACTTCGAAGAAAAATTTAGACAAGAATTGATTCGCGAAATTTTTCATCCCGGGACTGCGGAGGAAAATTATTATGTTTAAAAAATAAGTATATTAACGAAACTTTTATAACAGCGACTGCCTTTAAAGGAAGAGAGGCCACAAAATATTCATTCAATGAATTTTAAGCTTTAAAAAACCGCTGAGGTAAAACTAAACGCCAGAATTGAATCACAAAATTTCTCATCCCAGTACTGCGGATGAAAAATTTTGTTTGCAAGAAATAAGTTTGAATACGAAAATTTTCTGAATAACTGCCGTTTGGAAATGAAAAGAGTCAAACAAATTTACAATTAAAACTAACAGGCTTCCAAAAAAACCCTTGGGGGAACAACTAAACGAGTCGCTTGAATCACGAAATTTCTCATCCCGGGACTGCGGCTGGAAAACGTTATGCTTGCAAGAAATACGTATAAATGATACCATTTTCTCAAAAACGACCGTTTTGAAAGGTAAAGAAAGGAACAAATTTTCATTTGATGAATGAAGAGCCTTAAAAAAAGCACTTGGAAGAAAAACTTACACGAAAATTGATTCGCGAAATTACTCATCCCGGGACTGCGGAGGAAAATTATTATGTTCAAAAATACGTATATTAACGAAACTTTTATAATAGCGAGTGCTTTGAAAGGAAGAAAGGCGACCAAATATTCATTCAATGAATTTTAAGCTTCGAAAAAACCGCTGAGGTTAAAACTAAACGCCACAATTCAATCACAAAATTTCTCATCCCGGTACTGCGGATGAAAAATTTTATGTTTGATAGAAATACTTTTGAATACGAAAGTTTTCCCAATAACTGCCGTTTGGAAATGAAAAGAGTAACACAAATTTACAATTAAAACTAACAGGCTTCCAAAAAAACCGTCGGGGGAACAACTAAACGAGACGCTTGAATCACGAAATTTCTCATCCCGGGACTGCGGCTGGAAAACTTTATGCTTTCAAAAAATACGTATAAATGATACCATTTTCTCAAAAACGTGCGTTTGGAATGGTAAAGGAAGACCAAATTTTCATTTGATGAATGAAAAGCTTTTAAAAAAGCACTTGGAAGAAAAACACGAAAATTGATTCGCGATATTTTTCATCCCGAGACTGCGGAGGAAAATTATTATGTTTAAAAAATAAGTATATAAACGAAACTTTCATATCAGCGACTGCCCTTAAAGGAAGAGAGGCGACCAAATATTCATTCAATGAATTTTAAGCTTTAAAAAACCGCTGAGGTAAAAACTAAACGCCACAATTGAATCACAAAATTTCTCATCCCGGTACTGCGGATGAAAATTTTGTTTGCAAGAAATACGTATGAATACGAAAATTTTCTCAATAACTGCCGTTTGGAAGTGAAAAGAGTCACACAAATTTACAGTTAAAACTAATAGGCTTTCAAAAAAACCCTCGGGGGAACAACGAAACGAGTCGCTTGAATCACGAAATTTCTCATCCCGGGACTGCGGCTGGAAAACGTTATGCTTGCAAGAAATACCTATAAATGATACCATTTTCTCAAAAACGACCGTTTTGAATGGTAAAGAAAGAACAAATTTTCATTTGATGAATGAAAAGCTTTTAGAAAAATACTTGGAAGAAAAACTTACACGAAAATTGATTCACGAAATTTCTCATCCCTGGACTACGGAGGAAAATTATTATGTTTAAAAAGTACGTATATTAACGAAACTTTTATAACAGCGACTGCTTTGAAAGGAAGGGAGGCAACCAAATATTCATTCAATGAATTTTAAGATTTAAAAAACCGCTGAGGTAAAAACTAAACGCCACAATTCAATCACAAAATTTCTCATCCCGGTACTGCGGATGAAAAATTTTATGTTTGCAAGAAATACCTTTGAATACGAAAGTTTTCCCAATAACTGCCGTTTGGAAATGAAAAGAGTAACACAAATTTACAATTAAAGCTAACAGTCTTTATAAAAAACCCTCGGGGGAACAACTAAACGAGTCGCTTGAATCACGAAATTTCTCATCCCGGGACTGCGGCTGGAAAACTTTAAGCTTGCAAAAAATACGTATAAATGATACCATTTTCTCAAAAACGACCGTTTTGAATGGTATAGAAAGAACAAATTTTCATTTGATGAATGAAAAGCTTTTAAAAAAGCACTTCGAAGAAAAATTTAGACAAGAAATGATTCGCGAAATTTTTCATCCCGGGACTGCGGAGGAAAATTATTATGTTTAAAAAAAAAGTATATTAACGAAACTTTTATAAAAGCGACTGCCTTTAAAGGAAGAGAGGCCACAAAATATTCATTCAATGAATTTTAAGCTTTAAAAAACCGCTGAGGTAAAAACTAAACGCCACAATTGAATCACAAAATTTCTCATCCCGGTACTGCGGATGAAAAATTTTGTTTGCAAGAAAAACGTATGAATACGAAAATTTTCCCAATAACTGCTGTTTGGAAATGAAAAGAGTCACACAAATTTACAATTAAAACTAACAGTCTTTTTAAAAAACCCTCGGGGGAACAACTAAACGAGTCGCTTGAATCACGAAATTTCTCATCCCGGGACTGCGGCTGGAAAACTTAATGCTTGCAAAAAATACGTATAAATGATACCATTTTCTCAAAAACGACCGTTTTGAATGGTATAGAAAGAACAAATTTTCATTTGATGAATGAAAAGCTTTTAAAAAAGCACTTCGAAGAAAAATTTAGACAAGAATTGATTCGCGAAATTTTTCATCCCGGGACTGCGGAGGAAAATTATTATGTTTAAAAAATAAGTATATTAACGAAACTTTTATAACAGCGACTGCCTTTAAAGGAAGAGAGGCCACAAAATATTCATTCAATGAATTTTAAGCTTTAAAAAACCGCTGAGGTAAAACTAAACGCCAGAATTGAATCACAAAATTTCTCATCCCAGTACTGCGGATGAAAAATTTTGTTTGCAAGAAATAAGTTTGAATACGAAAATTTTCTGAATAACTGCCGTTTGGAAATGAAAAGAGTCAAACAAATTTACAATTAAAACTAACAGGCTTCCAAAAAAACCCTTGGGGGAACAACTAAACGAGTCGCTTGAATCACGAAATTTCTCATCCCGGGACTGCGGCTGGAAAACGTTATGCTTGCAAGAAATACGTATAAATGATACCATTTTCTCAAAAACGACCGTTTTGAAAGGTAAAGAAAGGAACAAATTTTCATTTGATGAATGAAGAGCCTTAAAAAAAGCACTTGGAAGAAAAACTTACACGAAAATTGATTCGCGAAATTACTCATCCCGGGACTGCGGAGGAAAATTATTATGTTCAAAAATACGTATATTAACGAAACTTTTATAATAGCGAGTGCTTTGAAAGGAAGAAAGGCGACCAAATATTCATTCAATGAATTTTAAGCTTCGAAAAAACCGCTGAGGTTAAAACTAAACGCCACAATTCAATCACAAAATTTCTCATCCCGGTACTGCGGATGAAAAATTTTATGTTTGATAGAAATACTTTGGAATACGAAAGTTTTCCCAATAACTGCCGTTTGGAAATGAAAAGAGTAACACAAATTTACAATTAAAACTAACAGTCTTTTTAAAAAACCCTCGGGGGAACAACAAAACGAGTCGCTTGAATCACGAAATTTCTCATCCCGGGACTTCGGCTGGAAAACTTTATGCTTTCAAAAAATACGTTTAATAATACCATTTTCTCAAAAACGACCGTTTTGAATGATAAAGAAAGAACAAATTTTCATTTGATGAATAAAAAGCTTTTAAAAAAGCACTTGGAAGAAAAATTTAGACAAGAATTGATTCGCCAAATTTTTCATCCCGGGACTGCGGAGGAAAATTATTATGTTTAAAAAATAAGTATATTAAAGAAACTTTCATATCAGCGACTGCCCTTAAAGGAAGAGAGGCGACCAAATATCCATTCAATGAATTTTAAGCTTTAAAAAACCGCTGATGTAAAAACTAAACGCCACAATTGAATCACAAAATTTCTCATCCCGGTACTGCGGATGAAAATTTTGTTTGCAAGAAATACGTATGAAAACGAAAATTTTCTCAATAACTGCCGTTTGGAAGTGAAAAGAGTCACACAAATTTAGTTAAAACTAATAGGCTTTCAAAAAAACCCTCGGGGGAACAACAAAACGAGTCGCTTGAATCACGAAATTTCTCATCCCGGGACTGCGGCTGGAAAACTTTATGCTTGCAAAAAATACGTATAAATGATACAATTTTCTCAAAAACGACCGTTTTGAATGGTATAGAAAGAACAAATTTTCATTTGATGAATGAAAAATTTTTAAAAAAGCACTTCGAAGAAAAATTTAGACACGAATTGATTCGCGAAATTTTTCATCCCGGGACTGCGGAGGAAAATTATAATGTTTAAAAAATAAGTATATTAACGAAACTTTTATAACAGCGACTGCCTTTAAAGGAAGAGAGGCCACAAAATATTCATTAAATGAATTTTAAGCTTTAAAAAACCGCTGAGGTAAAAACTAAACGCCAGAATTGAATCACAAAATTTCTCATCCCGGTACTGCGGATGAAAAATTTTGTTTGCAAGAAATAAGTTTGAATACGAAATTTTCTGAATAACTGCCGTTTGGAAATGAAAAGATTCAAATAAATTTACAATTAAAACTAACAGGCTTCCAAAAAAACCCTCGGGGGAACAACTAAACGAGTCGCTTGAATCACGAAATATCTCATCCCGGGACTGCGGCTGGAAAACGTTATGCTTGCAAGAAATACGTATAAATGATACCATTTTCTCAAAAACGACATTTTTGAAAGGTAAAGAAAGAAACAAATTTTCATTTGATGAATGAAGAGCCTTTAAAAAAGCACTTGGAAGAAAAACTTACACGAAAATTGATTCGCGAAATTACTCATCCCGGGACTGCGGAGGATAATTATTATGTTTAAAAAATACGTATATTAACGAAACTTTTATAATAGCGAGTGCTTTGAAAGGAAGAAAGGCGACCAAATATTCATTCAATGAATTTTAAGCTTCAAAAAAACCGCTGAGGTTAAAACTAAACGCCACAATTCAATCACAAAATTTCTCATCCCGGTACTGCGGATGAAAAATTTTATGTTTGATAGAAATACTTTTGAATACGAAAGTTTTCCCAATAACTGCCGTTTGGAAATGAAAAGAGTAACACAAATTTACAATTAAAACTAACAGGCTTCCAAAAAAACCGTCGGGGGAACAACTAAACGAGACGCTTGAATCACGAAATTTCTCATCCCGGGACTGCGGCTGGAAAACTTTATGCTTTCAAAAAATACGTATAAATGATACCATTTTCTCAAAAACGTGCGTTTTAAATGGTAAAGAAAGACCAAATTTTCATTTGATGAATGAAAAGCTTTTAAAAAAGCACTTGGAAGAAAAACACGAAAATTGATTCGCGATATTTTTCATCCCGAGACTGCGGAGGAAAATTATTATGTTTAAAAAATAAGTATATAAACGAAACTTTCATATCAGCGACTGCCCTTAAAGGAAGAGAGGCGACCAAATATTCATTCAATGAATTTTAAGCTTTAAAAAACCGCTGAGGTAAAAACTAAACGCCACAATTGAATCACAAAATTTCTCATCCCGGTACTGCGGATGAAAATTTTGTTTGCAAGAAATACGTATGAATACGAAAATTTTCTCAATAACTGCCGTTTGGAAGTGAAAAGAGTCACACAAATTTACAGTTAAAACTAATAGGCTTTCAAAAAAACCCTCGGGGGAACAACGAAACGAGTCGCTTGAATCACGAAATTTCTCATCCCGGGACTGCGGCTGGAAAACGTTATGCTTGCAAGAAATACCTATAAATGATACCATTTTCTCAAAAACGACCGTTTTGAATGGTAAAGAAAGAACAAATTTTCATTTGATGAATGAAAAGCTTTTAGAAAAATACTTGGAAGAAAAACTTACACGAAAATTGATTCACGAAATTTCTCATCCCTGGACTACGGAGGAAAATTATTATGTTTAAAAAGTACGTATATTAACGAAACTTTTATAACAGCGACTGCTTTGAAAGGAAGGGAGGCGACAAAATATTCATTCAATGAATTTTAAGCTTTAAAAAACCGCTGAGGTAAAAACTAAACGCCAGAATTGAATCACAAAATTTCTCATCCCGGTACTGCGGATGAAAAATTTTGTTTGCAAGAAATAAGTTTGAATAAGTAATTTTCTGAATAACTGCCGTTTGGAAATGAAAAGATTCAAACAAATTTACAATTAAAACTAACAGGCTTCCAAAAAAACCCTCGGGGGAACAACTAAACGAGTCGCTTGAATCACGAAATTTCTCATCCCGGGACTGCGGCTGGAAAACGTTATGCTTGCAAGAAATACGTATAAATGATACCATTTTCTCAAAAACGACCTTTTTGAAAGGTAAAGAAAGGAACAAATTTTCATTTGATGAATGAAGAGCCTTTAAAAAAGCACTTGGAAGAAAAACTTACACGAAAATTGATTCGCGAAATTACTCATCCCGGGACTGCGGAGGATAATTATTATGTTTAAAAAATAGGTATATTAACGAAACTTTTATAATAGCGAGTGCTTTGAAAGGAAGAAAGGCGACCAAATATTCATTCAATGAATTTTAAGCTTCAAAAAAACCGCTGAGGTTAAAACTAAACGCCACAATTCAATCACAAAATTTCTCATCCCGGTACTGCGGATGAAAAATTTTATGTTTGATAGAAATACTTTTGAATACGAAAGTTTTCCCAATAACTGCCGTTTGGAAATGAAAAGAGTAACACAAATTTACAATTAAAACTAACAGGCTTCCAAAAAAACCGTCGGGGGAACAACTAAACGAGACGCTTGAATCACGAAATTTCTCATCCGGGGACTGCGGCTGGAAAACTTTATGCTTTCAAAAAATACGTATAAATGATACCATTTTCTCAAAAACGTGCGTTTGGAATGGTAAAGGAAGACCAAATTTTCATTTGATGAATGAAAAGCTTTTAAAAAAGCACTTGGAAGAAAAACACGAAAATTGATTCGCGATATTTTTCATCCCGAGACTGCGGAGGAAAATTATTATGTTTAAAAAATAAGTATATAAACGAAACTTTCATATCAGCGACTGCCCTTAAAGGAAGAGAGGCGACCAAATATTCATTCAATGAATTTTAAGCTTTAAAAAACCGCTGAGGTAAAAACTAAACGCCACAATTGAATCACAAAATTTCTCATCCCGGTACTGCGGATGAAAATTTTGTTTGCAAGAAATACGTATGAATACGAAAATTTTCTCAATAACTGCCGTTTGGAAGTGAAAAGAGTCACACAAATTTACAGTTAAAACTAATAGGCTTTCAAAAAAACCCTCGGGGGAACAACGAAACGAGTCGCTTGAATCACGAAATTTCTCATCCCGGGACTGCGGCTGGAAAACGTTATGCTTGCAAGAAATACCTATAAATGATACCATTTTCTCAAAAACGACCGTTTTGAATGGTAAAGAAAGAACAAATTTTCATTTGATGAATGAAAAGCTTTTAGAAAAATACTTGGAAGAAAAACTTACACGAAAATTGATTCACGAAATTTCTCATCCCTGGACTACGGAGGAAAATTATTATGTTTAAAAAGTACGTATATTAACGAAACTTTTATAACAGCGACTGCTTTGAAAGGAAGGGAGGCAACCAAATATTCATTCAATGAATTTTAAGATTTAAAAAACCGCTGAGGTAAAAACTAAACGCCACAATTCAATCACAAAATTTCTCATCCCGGTACTGCGGATGAAAAATTTTATGTTTGCAAGAAATACCTTTGAATACGAAAGTTTTCCCAATAACTGCCGTTTGGAAATGAAAAGAGTAACACAAATTTACAATTAAAGCTAACAGTCTTTATAAAAAACCCTCGGGGGAACAACTAAACGAGTCGCTTGAATCACGACATTTCTCATCCCGGGACTGCGGCTGGAAAACTTTAAGCTTGCAAAAAATACGTATAAATGATACCATTTTCTCAAAAACGACCGTTTTGAATGGTATAGAAAGAACAAATTTTCATTTGATGAATGAAAAGCTTTTAAAAAAGCACTTCGAAGAAAAATTTAGACAAGAATTGATTCGCGAAATTTTTCATCCCGGGACTGCGGAGGAAAATTATTATGTTTAAAAAAAAAGTATATTAACGAAACTTTTATAAAACCGACTGCCTTTAAAGGAAGAGAGGCCACAAAATATTCATTCAATGAATTTTAAGCTTTAAAAAACCGCTGAGGCAAAACTAAACGCCAGAAATGAATCACAAAATTTCTCATCCCGGTACTGCGGATGAAAAATTTTGTTTGCAAGAAATAAGTTTGAATACGAAAATTTTCTGAATAACTGCCGTTTGGAAATGAAAAGAGTCAAACAAATTTACAATTAAAACTAACAGGCTTCCAAAAAAACCCTCGGGGGAACAACTAAACGAGTCGCTTGAATCACGAAATTTCTCATCCCGGGACTTCGGCTGGAAAACTTTATGCTTTCAAAAAATACGTTTAATGATACCATTTTCTCAAAAACGACCGTTTTGAATGGTAAAGAAAGAACAATTTTCATTTGATGAATGAAAAGCTTTTAAAAAAGCACTTGGAAGAAAAATTTAGACAAGAATTGATTCGCGAAATTTTTCATCCCGGGACTGCGGAGGAAAATTATTATGTTTAAAAAATAAGTATATTAACGAAACTTTTATAACAGCGACTGCCTTTAAAGGAAGAGAGGCGACAAAATATTCATTCAATGAATTTTAAGCTTTAAAAAACCGCTGAGGTAAAAACTAAACGCCACAATTGAATCACAAAATTTCTCATCCCGGTACTGCGGATGAAAAATTTTGTTTGCAAGAAAAACGTATGAATACGAAAATTTTCCCAATAACTGCTGTTTGGAAATGAAAAGAGTCACACAAATTTACAATTAAAACTAACAGTCTTTTTAAAAAACCCTCGGGGGAACAACTAAACGAGTCGCTTGAATCACGAAATTTCTCATCCCGGGACTGCGGCTGGAAAACTTAATGCTTGCAAAAAATACGTATAAATGATACCATTTTCTCAAAAACGACCGTTTTGAATGGTATAGAAAGAACAAATTTTCATTTGATGAATGAAAAGCTTTTAAAAAAGCACTTCGAAGAAAAATTTAGACAAGAATTGATTCGCGAAATTTTTCATCCCGGGACTGCGGAGGAAAATTATTATGTTTAAAAAATAAGTAAATTAACGAAACTTTTATAACAGCGACTGCCTTTAAAGGAAGAGAGGCCACAAAATATTCATTCAATGAATTTTAAGCTTTAAAAAACCGCTGAGGTAAAACTAAACGCCAGAATTGAATCACAAAATTTCTCATCCCGGTACTGCGGATGAAAAATTTTGTTTGCAAGAAATAAGTTTGAATACGAAAATTTTCTGAATAACTGCCGTTTGGAAATGAAAAGAGTCAAACAAATTTACAATTAAAACTAACAGGCTTCCAAAAAAACCCTTGGGGGAACAACTAAACGAGTCGCTTGAATCACGAAATTTCTCATCCCGGGACTGCGGCTGGAAAACGTTATGCTTGCAAGAAATACGTATAAATGATACCATTTTCTCAAAAACGACCGTTTTGAAAGGTAAAGAAAGGAACAAATTTTCATTTGATGAATGAAGAGCCTTTAAAAAAAGCACTTGGAAGAAAAACTTACACGAAAATTGATTCGCGAAATTACTCATCCCGGGACTGCGGAGGAAAATTATTATGTTTAAAAAGTACGTATATTAACGAAACTTTTATAACAGCGACTGCTTTGAAAGGAAGGGAGGCAACCAAATATTCATTCAATGAATTTTAAGATTTAAAAAACCGCTGAGGTAAAAACTAAACGCCACAATTCAATCACAAAATTTCTCATCCCGGTACTGCGGATGAAAAATTTTATGTTTTCAAGAAATACCTTTGAATACGAAAGTTTTCCCAATAACTGGCGTTTGGAAATGAAAAGAGTAACACAAATTTACAATTAAAACTAACAGTCTTTATAAAAAACCCTCGGGGGAACAACTAAACGAGTCGCTTGAATCACGAAATTTCTCATCCCGGGACTGCGGCTGGAAAACTTTATGCTTGCAAAAAATACGTATAAATGATACAATTTTCTCAAAAACGACCGTTTTGAATGGTATAGAAAGAACAAATTTTCATTTGATGAATGAAAAATTTTTAAAAAAGCACTTCGAAGAAAAATTTAGACAAGAATTGATTCGCGAAATTTTTCATCCCGGGACTGCGGAGGAAAATTATTATGTTTAAAAAATAAGTATATTAACGAAACTTTTATAACAGCGACTGCCTTTAAAGGAAGAGAGGCCACAAAATATTCATTAAATGAATTTTAAGCTTTAAAAAACCGCTGAGGTAAAAACTAAACGCCAGAATTGAATCACAAAATTCCTCATCCCGGTACTGCGGATGAAAAATTTTGTTTGCAAGAAATAAGTTTGAATACGAAATTTTCTGAATAACTGCCGTTTGGAAATGAAAAGATTCAAACAAATTTACAATTAAAACTAACAGGCTTCCAAAAAAACCCTCGGGGGAACAACTAAACGAGTCGCTTGAATCACGAAATTTCTCATCCCGGGACTGCGGCTGGAAAACGTTATGCTTGCAAGAAATACGTATAAATGATACCATTTTCTCAAAAACGACCTTTTTGAAAGGTAAAGAAAGGAACAAATTTTCATTTGATGAATGAAGAGCCTTTAAAAAAGCACTTGGAAGAAAAACTTACACGAAAATTGATTCGCGAAATTACTCATCCCGGGACTGCGGAGGATAATTATTATGTTTAAAAAATACGCATATTAACGAAACTTTTATAATAGCGAGTGCTTTGAAAGGAAGAAAGGCGACCAAATATTCATTCAATGAATTTAAAGCTTCAAAAAAACCGCTGAGGTTAAAACTAAACGCCACAATTCAATCACAAAATTTCTCATCCCGGTACTGCGGAAGAAAAATTATATGTTTGATAGAAATACTTTTGAATACGAAAGTTTTCCCAATAACTGCCGTTTGGAAATGAAAAGAGTAACACAAATTTACAATTAAAACTAACAGGCTTCCAAAAAAACCGTCGGGGGAACAACTAAACGAGACGCTTGAATCACGAAATTTCTCATCCCGGGACTGCGGCTGGAAAACTTTATGCTTTCAAAAAATACGTATAAATGATACCATTTTCTCAAAAACGTGCGTTTTGAATGGTAAAGGAAGACCAAATTTTCATTTGATGAATGAAAAGTTTTTAAAAAAGCACTTGGAAGAAAAACACGAAAATTGATTCGCGATATTTTTCATCCCGAGACTGCGGAGGAAAATTATTATGTTTAAAAAATAAGTATATAAACGAAACTTTCATATCAGCGACTGCCCTTAAAGGAAGAGTGGCGACCAAATATTCATTCAATGAATTTTAAGCTTTAAAAAACCGCTGAGGTAAAAACTAAACGCCACAATTGAATCAAAAAATTTCTCATCCCGGTACTGCGGATTAAAATTTTGTTTGCAAGAAATACGTATGAATACGAAAATTTTCTCAATAACTGCCGTTTGGAAGTGAAAAGAGTCACACAAATTTACAGTGAAACTAATAGGCTTTCAAAAAAACCCTCGGGGGAACAACGAAACGAGTCGCTTGAATCACGAAATTTCTCATCCCGGGACTGCGGCTGGAAAACGTTATGCTTGCAAGAAATACCTATAAATGATACCATTTTCTCAAAAACGACCGTTTTGAATGGTAAAGAAAGAACAAATTTTCATTTGATGAATGAAAAGCTTTTAGAAAAATACTTGGAAGAAAAACTTACACGAAAATTGATTCACGAAATTTCTCATACCTGGACTGCGGAGGAAAATTATTATGTTTAAAAAGTACGTATATTAACGAAACTTTTATAACAGCGACTGCTTTGAAAGGAAGGGAGGCAACCAAATATTCATTCAATGAATTTTAAGATTTAAAAAACCGCTGAGGTAAAAACTAAACGCCACAATTCAATCACAAAATTTCTCATCCCGGTACTGCGGATGAAAAATTTTATGTTTGCAAGAAATACCTTTGAATACGAAAGTTTTCCCAATAACTGCCGTTTGGAAATGAAAAGAGTAACACAAATTTACAATTAAAACTAACAGTCTTTATAAAAAACCCTCGATGGAACAACTAAACGAGTCGCTTGAATCACGAAATTTCTCATCCCGGGACTGCGGCTGGAAAACTTTAAGCTTGCAAAAAATACGTATAAATGATACCATTTTCTCAAAAACGACCGTTTTGAATGGTATAGAAAGAACAAATTTTCATTTGATGAATGAAAAGCTTTTAAAAAAGCACTTCGAAGAAAAATTTAGACAAGAATTGATTCGCGAAATTTTTCATCCCGGGACTGCGGAGGAAAATTATTATGTTTAAAAAATAAGTATATTAACGAAACTTTTATAAAAGCGATTGCCTTTAAAGGAAGAGAGGCCACAAAATATTCATTCAATGAATTTTAAGCTTTAAAAAACCGCTGAGGCAAAACTAAACGCCACAATTGAATCACAAAATTTCTCATCCCGGTACTGCGGATGAAAAATTTTGTTTGCAAGAAAAACGTATGAATACGAAAATTTTCCCAATAACTACTGTTTGGAAATGAAAAGAGTAACACAAATTTACAATTAAAACTAACAGGCTTCCAAAAAAACCGTCGGGGGAACAACTAAACGAGACGCTTGAATCACGAAATTTCTCATCCCGGGACTGCGGCTGGAAAACTTTATGCTTTCAAAAAATACGTATAAATGATACCATTTTCTCAAAAACGTGCGTTTTGAATGGTAAAGGAAGACCAAATTTTCATTTGATGAATGAAAAGTTTTTAAAAAAGCACTTGGAAGAAAAACACGAAAATTGATTCGCGATATTTTTCATCCCGAGACTGCGGAGGAAAATTATTATGTTTAAAAAATAAGTATATAAACGAAACTTTCATATCAGCGACTGCCCTTAAAGGAAGAGTGGCGACCAAATATTCATTCAATGAATTTTAAGCTTTAAAAAACCGCTGAGGTAAAAACTAAACGCCACAATTGAATCAAAAAATTTCTCATCCCGGTACTGCGGATTAAAATTTTGTTTGCAAGAAATACGTATGAATACGAAAATTTTCTCAATAACTGCCGTTTGGAAGTGAAAAGAGTCACACAAATTTACAGTGAAACTAAAAGGCTTTCAAAAAAACCCTCGGGGGAACAACGAAACGAGTCGCTTGAATCACGAAATTTCTCATCCCGGGACTGCGGCTGGAAAACGTTATGCTTGCAAGAAATACCTATAAATGATACCATTTTCTCAAAAACGACCGTTTTGAATGGTAAAGAAAGAACAAATTTTCATTTGATGAATGAAAAGCTTTTAGAAAAATACTTGGAAGAAAAACTTACACGAAAATTGATTCACGAAATTTCTCATCCCTGGACTGCGGAGGAAAATTATTATGTTTAAAAAGTACGTATATTAACGAAACTTTTATAACAGCGACTGCTTTGAAAGGAAGGGAGGCAACCAAATATTCATTCAATGAATTTTAAGATTTAAAAAACCGCTGAGGTAAAAACTAAACGCCACAATTCAATCACAAAATTTCTCATCCCGGTACTGCGGATGAAAAATTTTATGTTTGCAAGAAATACCTTTGAATACGAAAGTTTTCCCAATAACTGCCGTTTGGAAATGAAAAGAGTAACACAAATTTACAATTAAAACTAACAGTCTTTATAAAAAACCCTCGATGGAACAACTAAACGAGTCGCTTGAATCACGAAATTTCTCATCCCGGGACTGCGGCTGGAAAACTTTAAGCTTGCAAAAAATACGTATAAATGATACCATTTTCTCAAAAACGACCGTTTTGAATGGTATAGAAAGAACAAATTTTCATTTGATGAATGAAAAGCTTTTAAAAAAGCACTTCGAAGAAAAATTTAGACAAGAATTGATTCGCGAAATTTTTCATCCCGGGACTGCGGAGGAAAATTATTATGTTTAAAAAATAAGTATATTAACGAAACTTTTATAAAAGCGATTGCCTTTAAAGGAAGAGAGGCCACAAAATATTCATTCAATGAATTTTAAGCTTTAAAAAACCGCTGAGGCAAAACTAAACGCCACAATTGAATCACAAAATTTCTCATCCCGGTACTGCGGATGAAAAATTTTGTTTGCAAGAAAAACGTATGAATACGAAAATTTTCCCAATAACTACTGTTTGGAAATGAAAAGAGTCACACAAATTTACAATTAAAACTAACAGTCTTTTTAAAAAACCCTCGGGGGAACAACTAAACGAGTCGCTTGAATCACGAAATTTCTCATCCCGGGACTGCGGCTGGAAAACTTAATGCTTGCAAAAAATACGTATAAATGATACCATTATCTCAAAAACGACCGTTTTGAATGGTAAAGAAAGAACAAATTTTCATTTGATGAATGAAAAGCTTTTAAAAAAGCACTTGGAAGAAAAATTTAGACAAGAATTGATTCATGAAATTTTTAATCCCGGGACTGCGGAGGAAAACTATTTTGTTTAAAAAATAAGTATATTAACGAAACTTTTATAACAGCGACTGCCTTTAAAGGAAGAGAGGCGACAAAATATTTATTCAATGAATTTTAAACTTTAAAAAAGAGCTGAGGTAAAAACTAAACGCCACAATTGAATCACAAAATTTCTCATCCCGGTACTGCGGATGAAAAATTTTGTTTGCAAGAAAAACGTATGAATACGAAAATTTTTCCAATAACTGCCGTTGGGAAATGAAAAGAGTCACACAAATTTACAGTTAAAACTAATAGGCTTTCAAAAAAACCTTCGGGGGAACAACGAAACGAGTCGCTTGAATCAAGAAATTTCTCATCCCGGGACTGCGGCTGGAAAATATTATGCTTGCAAGAAATACGTATAAATGATACCATTTTCTCAAAAACGTGCGTTTTGAATGGTAAAGAAAAACCAAATTTTCATTTGATGAATGAAAAGCTTTTAAAAAAGCACTTGGAAGAAAAACACGAAAATTGATTCGCGATATTTTTCATCCCGAGACTGCGGAGGAAAATTATTATGTTTAAAAAATAAGTATATAAACGAAACTTTCATATCAGCGACTGCCCTTAAAGGAAGAGAGGCGACCAAATATCCATTCAATGAATTTTAAGCTTTAAAAAACCGCTGAGGTAAAAACTAAACGCCACAATTGAATCACAAAATTTCTCATTCTGGTACTGCGGATGAAAATTTTGTTTGCAAGAAATACGTATGAATACGAAAATTTTTACAATAACTGCCGTTTGGAAGTGAAAAGAGTAACACAAATTTGTAATTAAAACTAACAGTCTTTATAAAAAACCCTCGGGGGAACAACTAAACGAGTCGCTTGAATCACGAAATTTCTCATCCCGGGACTGCGGCTGCAAAACTTTATGCTTGCAGAAAATACGTATAAATGATACCATTTTCTCAAAAACGACCGTTTTGAATGGTATAGAAAGAACAAATTTTCATTTGATGAATGAAAACCTTTTAAAAAAGCACTTCGAAGAAAAATTTAGACTAGAATTGATTCGCGAAATTTTTCATCCCGGGTCTTCGGAGGAAAATTATTATGTTTAAAAAATAAGTATATTAACGAAACTTTTATAACAGCGACTGCCTTTAAAGGAAGAGAGGTCACAAAATATTCATTGAATGAATTTTAAGCTTTAAAAAACCGCTGAGGTAAAACTAAACGCCAGAATTGAATCACAAAATTTCTCATCCCGGTACTGCGGATGAAAAATTTTGTTTGCAAGAAATAAGTTTGAATACGAAAATTTTCTGAATAACTGCCGTTTGGAATTGAAAAGAGTCAAACAAATTTACAATTAAAACTAACAGTCTTTTTAAAAAAACCCTCGGGGGAACAACAAAACGAGTCGCTTGAATCACGAAATTTCTCATCCCGGGACTTCGGCTGGAAAACTTTATGCTTTCAAAAAATACGTTTAATGATACCATTTTCTCAAAAACGACCGTTTTGAATGATAAAGAAAGAACAAATTTTCATTTGATGAATAAAAAGCTTTTAAAAAAGCACTTGGAAGAAAAATTTAGACAAGAATTGATTCGCCAAATTTTTCATCCCGGGACTGCGGAGGAAAATTATTATGTTTAAAAAATAATTATATTAACGAAACTTTTATAACAGCGACTGCCTTTAAAGGAAGAGAGGCGACAAAATATTCATTCAATGAATTTTAAGCTTTAAAAAATCGTTGAGGTAAAAACTAAACGCCACAATTGAATCACAAAATTTCTCATCCCGGTACTGCGGATGAAAAATTTTGTTTGCAAGAAAAACGTATGAATACGAAAATTTTCCCAATAACTGCCGTTTGGAAATGAAAAGAGTCACACAAATTTACAATTAAAACTAACAGTCTTTTTAAAAAACCCTCGGGGGAACAACTAAACGAGTCGCTTGAATCACGAAATTTCTCATCCCGGGACTGCGGCTGGAAAATATTATGCTTGCAAGAAATACGTATAAATGATACCATTTTCTCAAAAACGTGCGTTTTGAATGGTAAAGAAAGACCAAATTTTCATTTGATGAATGAAAAGCTTTTAAAAAAGCACTTGGAAGAAAAACACGAAAATTGATTCGCGATAATTTTCATCCCGAGACTGCGGAGGAAAATTATTATGTTTAAAAAATAAGTATATAAAAGAAACTTTCATATCAGCGACTGCCCTTAAAGGAAGAGAGGCGACCAAATATCCATTCAATGAATTTTAAGCTTTAAAAAACCGCTGAGGTAAAAACTAAACGCCACAGTTGAATCACAAAACTTCTCATCCCGGTACTGCGGATGAAAATTTTGTTTGCAAGAAATACGTATGAAAACGAAAATTTTCTCAATAACTGCCGTTTGGAAGTGAAAAGAGTCACACAAATTAAGTTAAAACTAATAGGCTTTCAAAAAAACCCTCGGGGGAACAACAAAACGAGTCGCTTGAATCAAGAAATTTCTCATCCCGGGACTGTGGCTGGAAAACGTTATGCTTGCAAGAAATACGTATAAATGATACCATTTTCTCAAAAACCACCGTTTTGAATGGTAAAGAAAGAACAAATTTTCATTTGATGAATGAAAAGCTTTTAGAAAAATACTTGGAAGAAAAACTTAAACGAAAATTGATTCACGAAATTTCTCATCCCGGGACTGCGGAGGAAAATTATTATGTTTAAAAAGTACGTATATTAACGAAACTTTTATAACAGCGACTGCCTTTAAAGGAAGAGAGGCCACAAAATATTCATTAAATGAATTTTAAGCTTTAAAAAACCGCTGAGGTAAAAACTAAACGCCAGAATTGAATCACAAAATTTCTCATCCCGGTACTGCGGATGAAAAATTTTGTTTGCAAGAAATAAGTTTGAATACGAAATTTTCTGAATAACTGCCGTTTGGAAATGAAAAGATTCAAACAAATTTACAATTAAAACTAACAGGCTTCCAAAAAAACCCTCGGGGGAACAACTAAACGAGTCGCTTGAATCACGAAATTTCTCATCCCGGGACTGCGGCTGGAAAACGTTATGCTTGCAAGAAATACGTATAAATGATACCATTTTCTCAAAAACGACCTTTTTGAAAGGTAAAGAAAGGAACAAATTTTCATTTGATGAATGAAGAGCCTTTAAAAAAGCACTTGGAAGAAAAACTTACACGAAAATTGATTCGCGAAATTACTCATCCCGGGACTGCGGAGGATAATTATTATGTTTAAAAAATACGCATATTAACGAAACTTTTATAATAGCGAGTGCTTTGAAAGGAAGAAAGGCGACCAAATATTCATTCAATGAATTTTAAGCTTCAAAAAAACCGCTGAGGTTAAAACTAAACGCCACAATTCAATCACAAAATTTCTCATCCCGGTACTGCGGATGAAAAATTTTATGTTTGATAGAAATACTTTTGAATACGAAAGTTTTCCCAATAACTGCCGTTTGGAAATGAAAAGAGTAACACAAATTTACAATTAAAACTAACAGGCTTCCAAAAAAACCGTCGGGGGAACAACTAAACGAGACACTTGAATCACGAAATTTCTCACCCCGGGACTGCGGCTGGAAAACTTTATGCTTTCAAAAAATACGTATAAATGATACCATTTTCTCAAAAACGTTTGTTTTGAATGGTAAAGGAAGACTAAATTTTCATTTGATGAATGAAAAGTTTTTAAAAAAGCACTTGGAAGAAAAACACGAAAATTGATTCGCGATATTTTTCATCCCGAGACTGCGGAGGAAAATTATTATGTTTAAAAAATAAGTATATAAACGAAACTTTCATATCAGCGACTGCCCTTAAAGGAAGAGTGGCGACCAAATATTCATTCAATGAATTTTAAGCTTTAAAAAACCGCTGAGGTAAAAACTAAACGCCACAATTGAATCAAAAAATTTCTCATCCCGGTACTGCGGATTAAAATTTTGTTTGCAAGAAATACGTATGAATACGAAAATTTTCTCAATAACTGCCGTTTGGAAGTGAAAAGAGTCACACAAATTTACAGTTAAAACTAATAGGCTTTCAAAAAAACCCTCGGGGGAACAACGAAACGAGTCGCTTGAATCACGAAATTTCTCATCCCGGGACTGCGGCTGGAAAACGTTATGCTTGCAAGAAATACCTATAAATGATACCATTTTCTCAAAAACGACCGTTTTGAATGGTAAAGAAAGAACAAATTTTCATTTGATGAATGAAAAGCTTTTAGAAAAATACTTGGAAGAAAAACTTACACGAAAATTGATTCACGAAATTTCTCATCCCTGGACTGCGGAGGAAAATTATTATGTTTAAAAAGTACGTATATTAACGAAACTTTTATAACAGCGACTGCTTTGAAAGGAAGGGAGGCAACCAAATATTCATTCAATGAATTTTAAGATTTAAAAAACCGCTAAGGTAAAAACTAAACGCCACAATTCAATCACAAAATTTCTCATCCCGGTACTGCGGATGAAAAATTTTATGTTTGCAAGAAATACCTTTGAATACGAAAGTTTTCCCAATAACTGCCGTTTGGAAATGAAAAGAGTAACACAAATTTACAATTAAAACTAACAGTCTTTATAAAAAACCCTCGATGGAACAACTAAACGAGTCGCTTGAATCACGAAATTTCTCATCCCGGGACTGCGGCTGGAAAACTTTAAGCTTGCAAAAAATACGAAAATGATACCATTTTCTCAAAAACGACCGTTTTGAATGGTATAGAAAGAACAAATTTTCATTTGATGAATGAAAAGCTTTTAAAAAAGCACTTCGAAGAAAAATTTAGACAAGAATTGATTCGCGAAATTTTTCATCCCGGGACTGCGGAGGAAAATTATTATGTTTAAAAAATAAGTATATTAACGAAACTTTTATAAAAGCGATTGCCTTTAAAGGAAGAGAGGCCACAAAATATTCATTCAATGAATTTTAAGCTTTAAAAAACCGCTGAGGCAAAACTAAACGCCAGAAATGAATCACAAAATTTCTCATCCCGGTACTGCGGATGAAAAATTTTGTTTGCAAGAAATAAGTTTGAATACGAAAATTTTCTGAATAACTGCCGTTTGGAAATGAAAAGAGTCAAACAAATTTACAATTAAAACTAACAGTCTTTTTAAAAAACCCTCGGGGGAACAACTAAACGAGTCGCTTGAATCACGAAATTTCTCATCCCGGGACTTCGGCTGGAAAACTTTATGCTTTCAAAAAATACGTTTAATGATACCATTTTCTCAAAAACGACCGTTTTGAATGGTAAAGAATGAACAAATTTTCATTTGATGAATGAAAAGCTTTTAAAAAAGCACTTGGAAGAAAAATTTAGACAAGAATTGATTCGCGAAATTTTTCATCCCGGGCCTGCGGAGGAAAATTATTATGTTTAAAAAATAAGTATATTAACGAAACTTTTATAACAGCGACTGCCTTTAAAGGAAGAGAGGCGACAAAATATTCATTCAATGAATTTTAAGCTTTAAAAAACCGCTGAGGTAAAAACTAAACGCCACAATTGAATCACAAAATTTCTCATCCCGGTACTGCGGATGAAAAATTTTGTTTGCAAGAAAAACGTATGAATACGAAAATTTTCCCAATAACTACTGTTTGGAAATGAAAAGAGTCACACAAATTTACAATTAAAACTAACAGTCTTTTTAAAAAACCCTCGGGGGAACAACTAAACGAGTCGCTTGAATCACGAAATTTCTCATCCCGGGACTGCGGCTGGAAAACTTAATGCTTGCAAAAAATACGTATAAATGATACCATTATCTCAAAAACGACCGTTTTGAATGGTAAAGAAAGAACAAATTTTCATTTGATGAATGAAAAGCTTTTAAAAAAGCACTTGGAAGAAAAATTTAGACAAGAATTGATTCATGAAATTTTCAATCCCGGGACTGCGGAGGAAAATTATTTTGTTTAAAAAATAAGTATATTAACGAAACTTTTATAACAGCGACTGCCTTTAAAGGAAGAGAGGCGACAAAATATTCATTCAATGAATTTTAAACTTTAAAAAACAGCTGAGGTAAAAACTAAACGCCACAATTGAATCACAAAATTTCTCATCCCGGTACCGCGGATGAAAAATTTTGTTTGCAAGAAAAACGTATGAATACGAAAATTTTTCCAATAACTGCCGTTGGGAAATGAAAAGAGTCACACAAATTTCCAGTTAAAACTAATAGGCTTTCAAAAAAACCTTCGGGGGAACAACGAAACGAGTCGCTTGAATCAAGAAATTTCTCATCCCGGGACTGCGGCTGGAAAATATTATGCTTGCAAGAAATACGTATAAATGATACCATTTTCTCAAAAACGTGCGTTTTGAATGGTAAAGAAAAACCAAATTTTCATTTGATGAATGAAAAGCTTTTAAAAAAGCACTTGGAAGAAAAACACGAAAATTGATTCGCGATATTTTTCATCCCGAGACTGCGGAGGAAAATTATTATGTTTAAAAAATAAGTATATAAACGAAACTTTCATATCAGCGACTGCCCTTAAAGGAAGAGAGGCGACCAAATATCCATTCAATGAATTTTAAGCTTTAAAAAACCGCTGAGGTAAAAACTAAACGCCACAATTGAATCACAAAATTTCTCATTCCGGTACTGCGGATGAAAATTTTGTTTGCAAGAAATACGTATGAATACGAAAATTTTCTCAATAACTGCCGTTTGCAAGTGAAAGGAGTCACACAAATTTACAATTAAAACTAACAGTCTTTATAAAAAACCCTCGGGGGAACAACTAAACGAGTCGCTTGAATCACGAAATTTCTCATCCCGGGACTGCGGCTGCAAAACTTTATGCTTGCAGAAAATACGTATAAATGATACCATTTTCTCAAAAACGACCGTTTTGAATGGTATAGAAAGAACAAATTTTCATTTGATGAATGAAAAATTTTTAAAAAAGCACTTCGAAGAAAAATTTAGACAAGAATTGATTCGCGAAATTTTTCATCCCGGGACTGCGGAGGAAAATTATTATGTTTAAAAAATAAGTATATTAACGAAACTTTTATAACAGCGACTGCCTTTAAAGGAAGAGAGGCCACAAAATATTCATTAAATGAATTTTAAGCTTTAAAAAACCGCTGAGGTAAAAACTAAACGCCAGAATTGAATCACAAAATTTCTCATCCCGGTACTGCGGATGAAAAATTTTGTTTGCAAGAAATAAGTTTGAATACGAAATTTTCTGAATAACTGCCGTTTGGAAATGAAAAGATTCAAACAAATTTACAATTAAAACTAACAGGCTTCCAAAAAAACCCTCGGGGGAACAACTAAACGAGTCGCTTGAATCACGAAATTTCTCATCCCGGGACTGCGGCTGGAAAACTTTATGCTTGCAAAAAATACGTATAAATGATACCATTTTCTCAAAAACGACCGTTTTGAATGGTATAGAAAGAACAAATTTTCATTTGATGAATGAAAAGCTTTTAAAAAAGCACTTCGAAGAAAAATTTAGACAAGAATTGATTCGCGAAATTTTTCATCCCGGGACTGCGGAGGAAAATTATTATGTTTAAAAAATAAGTATATTAACGAAACTTTTATAACAGCGACTGCCTTTAAAGGAAGAGAGGCCACAAAATATTCATTAAATGAATTTTAAGCTTTAAAAAACCGCTGAGGTAAAACTAAACGCCAGAATTGAATCACAAAATTTCTCAACCCGGTACTGCGGATGAGAAATTTTGTAGGCAAGAAATAAGTTTGAATACGAAAATTTTCTGAATAACTGCCGTTTGGAAATGAAAAGAGTCAAACAAATTTACAATTAAAACTAACAGGCTTCCAAAAAAACCCTCGGGGGAACAACTAAACGAGTCGCTTGAATCACGAAATTTCTCATCCCGGGACTGCGGCTGGAAACCTTAATGCTTGCAAAAAATACGTATAAATGATACCATTTTCGCAAAAACGACCGTTTTGAATGGTAAAGAAAGAACAAATTTTCATTTGATGAATGAAAAGCTTTTAAAAAAGCACTTGGAAGAAAAATTTAGACAAGAATTGATTCGCGAAATTTTTAATCCCGGGACTGCGGAGGAAAATTATTATGTTTAAAAAAATAAGTATATTAACGAAACTTTTATAACAGCGACTGCCTTTAAAGGAAAGAAGGCGACAAAATATTCATTCAATGAATTGTAAGGTTTAAAAAACCGCTGAGGTAAAAACTAAACGCCACAATTGAAACACAAAATTTCTCATCCCGGTACTGCGGATGAAAAATTTTGTTTGCAAGAAAAACGTATGAATACGAAAATTTTCCCAATAACTGCCGTTGGGAAATGAAAAGAATCACACAAATTTACAGTTTAAACTAATAGGCTTTCAAAAAAACCTTCGGGGGAACAACAAAACGAGTCGCTTGAATCACGAAATTTCTCATCCCGGGACTGCGGCTGGAGTACGTTATGCTTGCAAGAAATACGTATAAATGATACCATTTTCTCAAAAACGACCGTTTTGAATGGTAAAGAAAGAACAAATTTTAATTTGATGAATGAAAAGCTTTTAGAAAAATACTTGGAAGAAAAACTAACACGAAAATTGATTTACGAAATTTCTCATTCCGGGACTGCGGAGGAAAATTATTATGTTTAAAAAGTACGTATATAAACGACACTTTTATAACAGCGACTGCTTTGAAAGGAAGGGAGGCAACCAAATATTCATTCAATGAATTTTAAGATTTAAAAAACCGCTGAGGTAAAAACTAAACGCCACAATTCAATCACAAAATTTCTCATCCCGGTACTGCGGATGAAAACTTTTATTTTTGCAAGAAATACCTTTAAATACGAAAGTTTTCAAAATAACTGCCGTTTGGAAATGAAAAGAGTAACACAAATTTACAATTAAAACTAACAGACTTTATAAAAAACCCTCGGGGGAACAACAAAACGAGTCGTCGCTTGAATCACGAAATTTCTCATCCCGGGACTGCGGCTGGAAAACTTTATGCTTTCAAAAAATACGTTTAATGATACCATTTTCTCAAAAACGACCGTTTTGAATGATATAGAAAGAACAAATTTTCATTTGATGAATGAAAAGCTTTTAAAAAAGCACTTCGAAGAAAAATTTAGACAAGAATTGATTCGCGAAATTTTTCATCCCGGGACTGCGGAGGAAAATTATTATGTTTAAAAAATAAGTATATTAACGAAACTTTTATAACAGCGACTGCCTTTAAAGGAAGAGAGGCAACAAAATATTCATTCAATGAATTTTAAGCTTTAAAAAACCTCTGAGGTAAAAACTAAACGCCACAATTCAATCACAAAATTTCTCATCCCGGTACTGCGGATGAAAAATTTTATGTTTGCAAGAAATACCTTTGAATACGAAAGTTTTCCCAATAACTGCCGTTTTGAAATGAAAAGAGTAACACAAATTTACAATTAAAACTAACAGTCTTTATAAAAAACCCTCGGGGGAACAACTAAACGAGTCGCTTGAATCACGAAATTTCTCATCCCGGGACTGCGGCTGGAAAACTTTAAGCTTGCAAAAAATACGTATAAATGATACCATTTTCTCAAAAACGACCGTTTTGAATGGTATAGAAAGAACAAATTTTCATTTGATGAATGAAAAGCTTTTAAAAAAGCACTTCGAAGAAAAATTTAGACAAGAATTGATTCGCGAAATTTTTCATCCCGGGACTGCGGAGGAAAATTATTATGTTTAAAAAATAAGTATATTAACGAAACTTTTATAAAAGCGATTGCCTTTAAAGGAAGAGAGGCCACAAAATATTCATTCAATGAATTTTAAGCTTTAAAAAACCGCTGAGGCAAAACTAAACGCCAGAAATGAATCACAACATTTCTCATCCCGGTACTGCGGATGAAAAATTTTGTTTGCAAGAAATAAGTTTGAATACGAAAATTTTCTGAATAACTGCCGTTTGGAAATGAAAAGAGTCAAACAAATTTACAATTAAAACTAACAGGCTTCCAAAAAAACCCTCGGGGGAACAACTAAACGAGTCGCTTGAATCACGAAATTTCTCATCCCGGGACTTCGGCTGGAAAACTTTATGCTTTCAAAAAATACGTTTAATGATACCATTTTCTCAAAAACGACCGTTTTGAATGGTAAAGAAAGAACAAATTTTCATTTGATGAATGAAAAGCTTTTAAAAAAGCACTTGGAAGAAAAATTTAGACAAGAATTGATTCGCGAAATTTTTCATCCCGGGACTGCGGAGGAAAATTATTATGTTTAAAAAATAAGTATATTAACGAAACTTTTATAACAGCGACTGCCTTTAAAGGAAGAGAGGCGACAAAATATTCATTAAATGAATTTTAAGCTTTAAAAAACCGCTGAGGTAAAAACTAAACGCCACAATTGAATCACAAAATTTCTCATCCCGGTACTGCGGATGAAAAATTTTGTTTGCAAGAAAAACGTATGAATACGAAAATTTTCCCAATAACTACTGTTTGGAAATGAAAAGAGTCACACAAATTTACAATTAAAACTAACAGTCTTTTTAAAAAACCCTCGGGGGAACAACTAAACGAGTCGCTTGAATCACGAAATTTCTCATCCCGGGACTGCGGCTGCAAAACTTTATGCTTGCAGAAAATACGTATAAATGATACCATTTTCTCAAAAACGACCGTTTTGAATGGTATAGAAAGAACAAATTTTCATTTGATGAATGAAAAGCTTTTAAAAAAGCACTTCGAAGAAAAATTTAGACAAGAATTGATTCGCGAAATTTTTCATCCCGGGTCTGCGGAGGAAAATTATTATGTTTAAAAAATAAGTATATTAACGAAACTTTTATAACAGCGACTGCCTTTAAAGGAAGAGAGGTCACAAAATATTCATTAAATGAATTTTAAGCTTTAAAAAACCGCTGAGGTAAAACTAAACGCCAGAATTGAATCACAAAATTTCTCATCCCGGTACTGCGGATGAAAAATTTTGTTTGCAAGAAATAAGTTTGAATACGAAAATTTTCTGAATAACTGCCGTTTGGAATTGAAAAGAGTCAAACAAATTTACAATTAAAACTAACAGGCTTCCAAAAAAACCCTCGGGGGAACAACTAAACGAGTCGCTTGAATCACGAAATTTCTCATCCCGGGACTGCGGCTGGAAAACTTTATGCTTGCAAAAAATACGTATAAATGATACCATTTTCTCAAAAACGACCGTTTTGAATGGTATAGAAAGAACAAATTTTCATTTGATGAATGAAAAGCTTTTAAAAAAGCACTTCGAAGAAAAATTAAGACAAGAATTGATTCTCGAAATTTTTCATCCCGGGACTGCGGAGGAAAATTATTATGTTTAAAAAATAAGTATATTAACGAAACTTTTATAACAGCGACTGCCTTTAAAGGAAGAGAGGCCACAAAATATTCATTAAATGAATTTTAAGCTATAAAAAACCGCTGAGGTAAAACTAAACGCCAGAATTGAATCACAAAATTTCTCAACCCGGTACTGCGGATGAGAAATTTTGTAGGCAAAAAATAAGTTTGAATACGAAAATTTTCTGAATAACTGCCGTTTGGAAATGAAAAGAGTCAAACAAATTTACAATTAAAACTAACAGGCTTCCAAAAAAACCCTCGGGGGAACAACTAAACGAGTCGCTTGAATCACGAAATTTCTCATCCCGGGACTGCGGCTGGAAACCTTAATGCTTGCAAAAAATACGTATAAATGATACCATTTTCGCAAAAACGACCGTTTTGAATGGTAAAGAAAGAACAAATTTTCATTTGATGAATGAAAAGCTTTTAAAAAAGCACTTGGAAGAAAAATTTAGACAAGAATTGATTCGCGAAATTTTTAATCCCGGGACTGCGGAGGAAAATTATTATGTTTAAAAAAATAAGTATATTAACGAAACTTTTATAACAGCGACTGCCTTTAAAGGAAAGAAGGCGACAAAATATTCATTCAATGAATTGTAAGGTTTAAAAAACCGCTGAGGTAAAAACTAAACGCCACAATTGAAACACAAAATTTCTCATCCCGGTACTGCGGATGAAAAATTTTGTTTGCAAGAAAAACGTATGAAAACGAAAATTTTCCCAATAACTGCCGTTGGGAAATGAAAAGAGTCACACAAATTTACAGTTTAAATTAATAGGCTTTCAAAAAAACCTTCGGGGGAACAACAAAACGAGTCGCTTGAATCACGAAATTTCTCATCCCGGGACTGCGGCTGGAGAACGTTATGCTTGCAAGAAATACGTATAAATGATACCATTTTCTCAAAAACGACCGTTTTGAATGGTAAAGAAAGAACAAATTTTAATTTGATGAATGAAAAGCTTTTAGAAAAATACTTGGAAGAAAAACTAACACGAAAATTGATTTACGAAATTTCTCATCCCGGGACTGCGGAGGAAAATTATTATGTTTAAAAAGTACGTATATAAACGACACTTTTATAACAGCGACTGCTTTGAAAGGAAGGGAGGCAACCAAATATTCATTCAATGAATTTTAAGATTTAAAAAACCGCTGAGGTAAAAACTAAACGCCACAATTCAATCACAAAATTTCTCATCCCGGTACTGCGGATGAAAAATTTTATTTTTGCAAGAAATACCTTTAAATACGAAAGTTTTCAAAATAACTGCCGTTTGGAAATGAAAAGAGTAACACAAATTTACAATTAAAACTAACAGACTTTATAAAAAACCCTCGGGGGAACAACAAAACGAGTCGTCGCTTGAATCACGAAATTTCTCATCCCGGGACTGCGGCTGGAAAACTTTATGCTTTCAAAAAATACGTTTAATGATACCATTTTCTCAAAAACGACCGTTTTGAATGGTATAGAAAGAACAAATTTTCATTTGATGAATGAAAAGCTTTTAAAAAAGCACTTCGAAGAAAAATTTAGACAAGAATTGATTCGCGAAATTTTTCATCCCGGGTCTGCGGAGGAAAATTATTATGTTTAAAAAAATAAGTATATTAACGAAACTTTTATAACAGCGACTGCCTTTAAAGGAAAGAAGGCGACAAAATATTCATTGAATGAATTGTAAGGTTTAAAAAACCGCTGAGGTAAAAATTAAACGCCACAATTGAAACACAAAATTTCTCATCCCGGTACTGCGGATGAAAAATTTTGTTTGCAAGAAAAACGTATGAATACGAAAATTTTCCCAATAACTGCCGTTGGGAAATGAAAAGAGTCACACAAATTTACAGTTTAAACTAATAGGCTTTCAAAAAAACCTTCGGGGGAACAACAAAACGAGTCGCTTGAATCACGAAATTTCTCATCCCGGGACTGCGGCTGGAGAACGTTATGCTTGCAAGAAATACGTATAAATGATACCATTTTCTCAAAAACGACCGTTTTGAATGGTAAAGAAAGAACAAATTTTAATTTGATGAATGAAAAGCTTTTAGAAAAATACTTGGAAGAAAAACTATCACGAAAATTGATTTACGAAATTTCTCATCCCGGGACTGCGGAGGAAAATTATTATGTTTAAAAAGTACGTATATAAACGACACTTTTATAACAGCGACTGCTTTGAAAGGAAGGGAGGCAACCAAATATTCATTCAATGAATTTTAAGATTTAAAAAACCGCTGAGGTTAAAACTAAACGCCACAATTCAATCACAAAATTTCTCATCCCGGTACTGCGGATGAAAAATTTTATTTTTGCAAGAAATACCTTTAAATACGAAAGTTTTCAAAATAACTGCCGTTTGGAAATGAAAAGAGTAACACAAATTTACAATTAAAACTAACAGACTTTATAAAAAACCCTCGGGGGAACAACAAAACGAGTCGTCGCTTGAATCACGAAATTTCTTATCCCGGGACTGCGGCTGGAAAACTTTATGCTTTCAAAAAATACGTTTAATGATACCATTTTCTCAAAAACGACCGTTTTGAATGGTATAGAAAGAACAAATTTTCATTTGATGAATGAAAAGCTTTTAAAAAAGCACTTCGAAGAAAAATTTAGACAAGAATTGATTCGCGAAATTACTCATCCCGAATCTGCGGAGGAAAATTATTATGTATAAAAATACGTATATTAATGAAACTTTTATAACAGCGGCTGCTTTGAAAGGAAGAGAGGCAACCAAATATTCATTCAATGAATTTTAAGCTTTAAAAAACCGCTGAGGTAAAAACTAAACGCCACAATTGAATCACAAAATTTCTCATCCCGGGACTGCGGATGAAAAATTTTGTTTGCAAGAAATACGTTTAAATACGAAAATTTTCTTAATAACTGCGGTTTGGAAATGAAAAGAGGAAAACAAATTTACAATTAAAACTAACAGGCTTTCAAAAAAACCCTCGTTGGAACAACCAAACGAGTCGCTTGAATCACGAAATTTCTCATCCCGGGACTGCGGAGGAAATTGTTTATGTTTAAAAAGTACGTATATTAACGAAACTTTCATAACAGCGACTGCTTTAAAAGGAAGGGAGGCAACCAAATATTCATTCAATGAATTTTAAGATTTAAAAAACCGCTTAGGTAAAAACTAAACGCCACAATTCAATCACAAAATTTCTCATCCCGGTACTGCGGATGAAAATTTTGTTTGCAAGAAATACGTATGAATACGAAAATTTTCTCAATAACTGCCGTTTGCAAGTGAAAGGAGTCACACAAATTTACAGTTAAAACTAATAGGCTTTCAAAAAAACCCTCGGGGGAACAACTAAACGAGTCGCTTGAATCACGAAATTTCTCATCCCGGGACTGCGGCTGCAAAACTTTATGCTTGCAGAAAATACGTATAAATGATACCATTTTCTCAAAAACGACCGTTTTGAATGGTATAGAAAGAACAAATTTTCATTTGATGAATGAAAAGCTTTTAAAAAAGCACTTCGAAGAAAAATTTAGACAAGAATTGATTCGCGAAATTTTTCATCCCGGGTCTGCGGAGTAAAATTATTATGTTTAAAAAATAAGTATATTAACGAAACTTTTATAACAGCGACTGCCTTTAAAGGAAGAGAGGCCACAAAATATTCATTAAATGAATTTTAAGCTTTAAAAAACCGCTGAGGTAAAACTAAACGCCAGAATTGAATCACAAAATTTCTCATCCCGGTACTGCGGATGAAAAATTTTGTTTGCAAGAAATAAGTTTGAATACGAAAATTTTCTGAATAACTGCCGTTTGGAATTGAAAAGAGTCAAACAAATTTACAATTAAAACTAACAGGCTTCCAAAAAAAACCCTCGGGGGAACAACTAAACGAGTCGCTTGAATCACGAAATTTCTCATCCCGGGACTGCGGCTGGAAAACTTTATGCTTGCAAAAAATACGTATAAATGATACCATTTTCTCAAAAACGACCGTTTTGAATGGTATAGAAAGAACAAATTTTCATTTGATGAATGAAAAGCTTTTAAAAAAGCACTTCGAAGAAAAATTTAGACAAGAATTGATTCGCGAAATTTTTCATCCCGGGACTGCGGAGGAAAATTATTATGTTTAAAAAAATAAGTATATTAACGAAACTTTTATAACAGCGACTGCCTTTAAAGGAAAGAAGGCGACAAAATATTCATTGAATGAATTGTAAGGTTTAAAAAACCGCTGAGGTAAAAACTAAACGCCACAATTGAAACACAAAATTTCTCATCCCGGTACTGCGGATGAAAAATTTTGTTTGCAAGAAAAACGTATGAATACGAAAATTTTCCCAATAACTGCCGTTGGGAAATGAAAAGAGTCACACAAATTTACAGTTTAAACTAATAGGCTTTCAAAAAAACCTTCGGGGGAACAACAAAACGAGTCGCTTGAATCACGAAATTTCTCATCCCGGGACTGCGGCTGGAGAACGTTATGCTTGCAAGAAATACGTATAAATGATACCATTTTCTCAAAAACGACCGTTTTGAATGGTAAAGAAAGAACAAATTTTAATTTGATGAAAGAAAAGCTTTTAGAAAAATACTTGGAAGAAAAACTAACACGAAAATTGATTTACGAAATTTCTCATCCCGGGACTGCGGAGGAAAATTATTATGTTTAAAAAGTACGTATATAAACGACACTTTTATAACAGCGACTGCTTTGAAAGGAAGGGAGGCAAACAAATATTCATTCAATGAATTTTAAGATTTAAAAAACCGCTGAGGTAAAAACTAAACGCCACAATTCAATCACAAAATTTCTCATCCCGGTACTGCGGATGAAAAATTTTATTTTTGCAAGAAATACCTTTAAATACGAAAGTTTTCAAAATAACTGCCGTTTGGAAATGAAAAGAGTAACACAAATTTACAATTAAAACTAACAGACTTTATAAAAAACCCTCGGGGGAACAACAAAACGAGTCGTCGCTTGAATCACGAAATTTCTCATCCCGGGACTGCGGCTGGAAAACTTTATGCTTTCAAAAAATACGTTTAATGATACCATTTTCTCAAAAACGACCGTTTTGAATGATATAGAAAGAACAAATTTTCATTTGATGAATGAAAAGCTTTTAAAAAAGCACTTCGAAGAAAAATTTAGGCAAGAATTGATTCGCGAAATTTTTCATCCCGGGACTGCGGAGGAAAATTATTATGTTTAAAAAATAAGTATATTAACGATACTTTTATAACAGCGACTGCCTTTAAAGGAAGAGAGGCAACAAAATATTCATTAAATGAATTTTATGCTTTAAAAAACCTCTGAGGTAAAACTAAACGCCATAATTGAATCACAAAATTTCTCATCCCGGTACTGCGGATGAAAAATTTTGTTTGCAAGAAATAAGTTTGAATACGAAAATTTTCTGATTAACTGCCGTTTGGAAATGAAAAGTCAAACAAATTTACAATTAAAGCTAACAGGCTTTCAAAAAAACCCTCGGGGGAACAACTAAACGAGTCGCTTGAATCACGAAATTTCTCATCCCGGGACTGCGGCTGGAAAACTTTATGCTTGCAAAAAATACGTATAAATGATACCATTTTCTCAAAAACGACCGTTTTGAATGGTATAGAAAGAACAAATTTTCATTTGATGAATGAAAAGCTTTTAAAAAAGCACTTCGAAGAAAAATTTAGACAAGAATTGATTCGCGAAATTTTTCATCCCGGGACTGCGGAGGAAAATTATTATGTTTAAAAAAATAAGTATATTAACGAAACTTTTATAACAGGGACTGCCTTTAAAGGAAAGAAGGCGACAAAATATTCATTGAATGAATTGTAAGGTTTAAAAAACCGCTGAGGTAAAAACTAAACGCCACAATTGAAACACAAAATTTCTCATCCCGGTACTGCGGATGAAAAATTTTGTTTGCAAGAAAAACGTATGAATACGAAAATTTTCCCAATAACTGCCGTTGGGAAATGAAAAGAGTCACACAAATTTACAGTTTAAACTAATAGGCTTTCAAAAAAACCTTCGGGGGAACAACAAAACGAGTCGCTTGAATCACGAAATTTCTCATCCCGGGACTGCGGCTGGAGAACGTTATGCTTGCAAGAAATACGTATAAATGATACCATTTTCTCAAAAACGACCGTTTTGAATGGTAAAGAAAGAACAAATTTTAATTTGATGAAAGAAAAGCTTTTAGAAAAATACTTGGAAGAAAAACTAACACGAAAATTGATTTATGAAATTTCTCATCCCGGGACTGCGGAGGAAAATTATTATGTTTAAAAAGTACGTATATAAACGACACTTTTATAACAGCGACTGCTTTGAAAGGAAGGGAGGCAAACAAATTTTCATTCAATGAATTTTAAGATTTAAAAAACCGCTGAGGTAAAAACTAAACGCCACAATTCAATCACAAAATTTCTCATCCCGGTACTGCGGATGAAAAATTTTATTTTTGCAAGAAATACCTTTAAATACGAAAGTTTTCAAAATAACTGCCGTTTGGAAATGAAAAGAGTAACACAAATTTACAATTAAAACTAACAGACTTTATAAAAAACCCTCGGGGGAACAACAAAACGAGTCGTCGCTTGAATCACGAAATTTCTCATCCCGGGACTGCGGCTGGAAAACTTTATGCTTTCAAAAAATACGTTTAATGATACCATTTTCTCAAAAACGACCGTTTTGAATGATATAGAAAGAACAAATTTTCATTTGATGAATGAAAAGCTTTTAAAAAAGCACTTCGAAGAAAAATTTAGACAAGAATTGATTCGCGAAATTTTTCATCCCGGGACTGCGGAGGAAAATTATTATGTTTAAAAAATAAGTATATTAACGATACTTTTATAACAGCGACTGCCTTTAAAGGAAGAGAGGCAACAAAATAATCATTCAATGAATTTTAAGCTTTAAAAAACCTCTGAGGTAAAACTAAACGCCATAATTGAATCACAAAAGTTCTCATCCCGGTACTGCGGATGAAAAATTTTGTTTGCAAGAAATAAGTTTGAATACGAAAATTTTCTGATTAACTGCCGTTTGGAAATGAAAAGTCAAACAAATTTACAATTAAAGCTAACAGGCTTTCAAAAAAACCCTCGGGGGAACAACTAAACGAGTCGCTTGAATCACGAAATTTCTCATCCCGGGACTGCGGCTGGAAAACGTTATGCTTGCAAGAAATACGTATCAATGATACCATTTTCTCAAAAACGACCGTTTTGAAAGGTAAAGAAAGGAACAAATTTTCATTTGATGAATGAAGAGCCTTTTAAAAAGCACTTGGAAGAAAAACCTACACGAAAATTGATTCGCGAAATTACTCATCCCGAATCTGCGGAGGAAAATTATTATGTATAAAAATACGTATATTAATGAAACTTTTATAACAGCGGCTGCTTTGAAAGGAAGAGAGGCGACCAAATATTCATTCAATGAATTTTAAGCTTTAAAAAACCGCTGAGGTAAAAACTAAACGCCACAATTGAATCACAAAATTTCTCATCCCGGGACTGCGGATGAAAAATTTTATGTTTGCAAGAAATACGTTTAAATACGAAAATTTTCTTAATAACTGCGGTTTGGAAATGAAAAGAGGAAAACAAATTTACAATTAAAACTAACAGGCTTTCAAAAAAACCCTCGTTGGAACAACCAAACGAGTCGCTTGAATCACGAAATTTCTCATCCCGGGACTGCGGAGGAAATTGTTTATGTTTAAAAAGTACGTATATTAACGAAACTTTCATAACAGCGACTGCTTTAAAAGGAAGGGAGGCAACCAAATATTCATTCAATGAATTTTAAGATTTAAAAAACCGCTTAGGTAAAAACTAAACGCCTAAATTCAATCACAAAATTTCTCATCCCGGTACTGCGGATGAAAATTTTGTTTGCAAGAAATACGTATGAATACGAAAATTTTCTCAATAACTGCCGTTTGCAAGTGAAAGGAGTCACACAAATTTACAGTTAAAACTAATAGGCTTTCAAAAAAACCCTCGGGGGAACAACGAAACGAGTAGCTTGAATCACGAAATTTCTCATCCCGGGACTGCGGCTGGAAAACGTTATGCTTGCAAAAAATACGTATAAATGATACGATTTTCTCAAACGACCGTTTTGAATGGAATAGAAAGAACAAATTTTCATTTGATGAATGAAAAGCTTTTAAAAAAGCACTTCGAAGAAAAATTTAGACAAGATTTGATTCGCGAAATTTTTCATCCCGGGCCTGCGGAGGAAAATTATTATGTTTTAAAAAATAAGTATATTAAAGAAACTTTTATAACAGCGACTGCCTTTAAAGGAAGAGAGGCCACAAAATATTCATTCAATGAATTTTAAGCTTTAAAAAACCGCTGAGGTAAAACTAAACGCCACAATTGAATCACAAAATTTCTCATCCCGGTCCTGCGGATAAAAAATTTTGTTTGCAAGAAATAAGTTTGAATACGAAAATTTTCTGAATAACTGCCGTTTAAAAATGAAAAGATTCAAACAAATTTACAATTAAAACTAACAGGCTTCCAAAAAAACCCTCGGGGGAACCACTAAACGAGTCGCTTGAATCACGAAATTTCTCATCCCGGGACTGCGGCTGGAAAACGTTATGCTTGCAAGAAATAGGTATAAATGATACCATTTTCTCAAAAACGACCGTTTTGAAAGGTAAAGAAAGGAACAAATTTTCATTTGATGAATGAAGAGCCTTTTAAAAAGCACTTGGAAGAAAAACTTACACGAAAATTGATTCGCGAAATTACTCATCCCAGGACTGCGGAGGAAAATTATTATGTTTAAAAAGTACGTATATTAACGAAACCTTTAAAATAGCGAGTGCTTTGAAAGGAAGAAAGCCGACCAAATATTCATTCAATGAATTTTAAGCTTCAAAAAAACAACTGAGGTTAAAACTAAACGCCACAATTAAATCACAAAATTTCTCATCTCGGGACTGCGGATGAAAAATTTTATTTTTGCAAGAAATATGTTGGATACAAAGGTTTTCCCAATAACTGCCGTTTGGAAAGGAAAAAAAACACAAATTTACAATTAAAACTAACAGGCTTTCAAAAAAACCCTCGGGGGAACAACTAAACGAGTCGCTTGAATCACGAAATTTCTCATCCCGGGACTGCGGCTGGAAAACGTTATGCTTGCAAGAAATACGTATAAATGATACCATTTTCTCAAAAACGACCGTTTTGAAAGGTAAAGAAAGGAACAAATTTTCATTTGATGAATGAAGAGCCTTTTAAATAGCACTTGGAAGAAAAACTTACACGAAAATTGATTCGCGAAATTACTCATCCCGGGACTGCGGAGGAAAATTATTATGTTTAAAAAATACGTATATTAACGAAACTTTTAAGATAGCGAGTGCTTTGAAAGGAAGAAAGGCGACCAAATATTCATTCAATGAATTTTAAGCTTCAAAAAAACAACTGAGGTTAAAACAAAACGCCACAATTAAATCACAAAATTTCTCATCACGGGACTGCGGATGAAAAATTTTATTTTTGCAAGAAATATGTTTGAATACAAAAGTTTTCCCAATAACTGCCGTTTGGAAAGGAAAAAAAACACAAATTTACAATTAAAACTAACAGGCTTTCAAAAAAACCCTCGGGGGAACAACTAAACGAGTCGCTTGAATCACGAAATTTCTTATCCCGGGACTGCGGCTAGAAAACGTTATGCTTGCAAGAAATACGTATAAATGATACCATTTTCTCAAAAACGACCGTTTTGAATGGTAAAGAAAGAACAAATTTTCATTTGATGAATGAAAAGCTTTTAGAAAAATTCTTGGAAGAAAAACTTACACGAAAATTGATTCAAGAAATTTCTCATCCCAGGACTGCGGAGGAAAATTATTATGTTAAAAAAGTACGTATATTAACGAAGCTTTCATAACAGCGACTGCTTTAAAAGGAAGGGAGGCAACCAAATATTCATTCAATGAATTTTAAGCTTTAAAAAACCGCTGAGGTAAAAACTAAACGCCACAATTCAATCACAAAATTTCTCATCCCGGTACTGCGGATGAAAAATCGTATGTTTGATAGAAATACGTTAGAATACCAACGTTTTCCCAATAACTGCCGTTTGGAAATGAAAAGAGTCACACAAATTTACAATTAAAACTAACAGTCTTTTAAAAAACCCTCGGGGGAACAACTAAACGAGTCGCTTGAATCACGAAATTTCTCATCCCGGGACAGCGGCTGGAAAACTTAATGCTTGTAAAAAATACGTATAAATGATACCATTATCTCAAAAACGACCGTTTTGTATGGTAAGGAAAGAACAAATTTTCATTTGATGAATGAAAAGCTTTTAAAAAAGCACTTGGAAGAAAAACTAGAAAATTGATTCGCGATATTTTTCATCCCGAGACTGCGGAGGAAAATTATTATGTTTAAAAAATAAGTATATTAACGAAACTTCCATAACAGCGACTGCCCTTAAAGGAATGGGGCGACGAAATATTCATTCAATGAATTTTAAGCTTTAAAAAACCGCTGAGGTAAAAACTAAACGCCACAATTGAATCACAAAATTTCTCATCCCGGTACTGCGGATAAAAAATGTTATGTTTTTAAAGATATACGTTTAAATACGAAAATTTTCTTAATAACTGCCGATTGGAAATGAAAAGAGTCAAACAAATTTACAATTAAAACTAACAGGCTTTCAAAAAAACCCTCGTTGGAACAACCAAACGAGTCGCTTGAATCACGAAATTTCTCATCCCGGGCTGCGGCTGGAAAACGTTATGCTTGCAAGAAATACGTATAAATGATACCATTTTCTCAAAAACGACCGTTTTGAAAGGAAAAGAAAGGAACAAATTTTCTTTTGATGAATGAAGAGCCTTTAAAAAAGCACTTGGAAGAAAAACTTACACGAAAATTGATTCGCGAAATTACTCATCCCGGGACTGCGGAGGATAATTATTATGTTTAAAAAATACGCATATTAACGAAACTTTTATAATAGCGAGTGCTTTGATAGGTAGAAAGGCGACCAAATATTCATTCAATGAATTTTTAGCTTCAAAAAAACCGCTGAGGTTAAAACTAAACGCCACAATTCAATCACAAAATTTCTCATCCCGGTACTGCGGATAAAAAATTTTATGTTTGATAGAAATACTTTTGAATACGAAAGTTTTCCCAATAACTGCCGTTTGGAAATGAAAAGAGTAACACAAATTTACAATTAAAACTAACAGGCTTCCAAAAAAACCGTCGGGGGAACAACTAAACGAGACGCTTGAATCACGAAATTTCTCATCCCGGGACTGCGGCTGGAAAACTTTATGCTTTCAAAAAATACGTATAAATGATACCATTTTCTCAAAAACGTGCGTTTTGAATGGTAAAGGAAGACCAAATTTTCATTTGATGAATGAAAAGCTTTTAAAAAAGCACTTGGAAGAAAAACACGAAAATTGATTCGCGATATTTTTCATCCCGAGACTGCGGAGGAAAATTATTATGTTTAAAAAATAAGTATATAAACGAAACTTTCATATCAGCGACTGCCCTTAAAGGAAGAGAGGCGACCAAATATTCATTCAATGAATTTTAAGCTTTAAAAAACCGCTGAGGTAAAAACTAAACGCCACAATTGAATCACAAAATTTCTCATATTGGTACTGCGGATGAAAATTTTGTTTGCAAGAAATACGTATGAATACGAAAATTTTCTCAATAACTGCCGTTTGGAAGTGAAAAGAGTCACACAAATTTACAGTTAAAACTAATAGGCTTTCAAAAAAACCCTCGGGGGAACAACGAAACGAGTCGCTTGAATCACGAAATTTCTCATCCCGGGACTGCGGCTGGAAAACGTTATGCTTGCAAGAAATACCAATAAATGATACCATTTTCTCAAAAACGACCGTTTTGAATGGTAAAGAAAGAACAAATTTTCATTTGATGAATGAAAAGCTTTTAGAAAAATACTTGGAAGAAAAACTTACACGAAAATTGATTCACGAAATTTCTCATCCCTGGACTGTGGAGGAAAATTATTATGTTTAAAAAGTACGTATATTAACGAAACTTTTATAACAGCGACTGCTTTAAAAGGAAGGGAGGCAACCAAATATTCATTCAATGAATTTTAAGATTTAAAAAACCGCTGAGGTAAAAACTAAACGCCACAATTCAATCACAAAATTTCTCATCCCGGTACTGCGGATGAAAAATTTTATGTTTGCAAGAAATACCTTTGAATACGAAAGTTTTCCCAATAACTGCCGTTTGGAAATGAAAAGAGTAACACAAATTTACAATTAAAACTAACAGTCTTTATAAAAAACCCTCGGGGGAACAACTAAACGAGTCGCTTGAATCACGAAATTTCTCATCCCGGGACTGCGGCTGGAAAACTTTATGCTTGCAAAAAATACGTATAAATGATACCATTTTCTCAAAAACGACCGTTTTGAATGGTATAGAAAGAACAAATTTTCATTTGATGAATGAAAAGCTTTTAAAAAAGCACTTCGAAGAAAAATTTAGACAAAAATTGATTCGCGAAATTTTTCATCCCGGGACTGCGGAGGAGAATTATTATGTTTAAAAAATAAGTATATTAACGAAACTTTTATAAAAGCGACTGCCTTTAAAGGAAGAGAGGCCACAAAATATTCATTCAATGAATTTTAAGCTTTAAAAAACCGCTGAGGCAAAACTAAACGCCAGAAATGAATCACAAAATTTCTCATCCCGGTACTGCGGATGAAAAATTTTGTTTGCAAGAAATAAGTTTGAATACGAAAATTTTCTGAATAACTGCCGTTTGGAAATGAAAAGAGTCAAACAAATTTACAATTAAAACTAACAGGCTTCCAAAAAAACCCTCGGGGGAACAACTAAACGAGTCGCTTGAATCACGAAATTTCTCATCCCGGGACTGCGGCTGGAAACCTTAATGCTTGCAAAAAATACGTATAAATGATACCATTTTCGCAAAAACGACCGTTTTGAATGGTAAAGAAAGAACAAATTTTCATTTGATGAATGAAAAGCTTTTAAAAAAGCACTTGGAAGAAAAATTTAGACAAGAATTGATTCGCGAAATTTTTAATCCCGGGACTGCGGAGGAAAATTATTATGTTTAAAAAAATAAGTATATTAAAGAAACTTTTATAACAGCGACTGCCTTTAAAGGAAGAGAGGCCACAAAATATTCATTCAATGAATTTTAAGCTTTAAAAAACCGCTGAGGTAAAACTAAACGCCACAATTGAATCACAAAATTTCTCATCCCGGTCCTGCGGATGAAAAATTTTGTTTGAAAGAAATAAGTTTGAATACGAAAATTTTCTGAATAACTGCCGTTTAGAAATGAAAAGATTCAAACAAATTTACAATTAAAACTAACAGGCTTCCAAAAAAACCCTCGGGGGAACAACTAAACGAGTCGCTTGAATCACGAAATTTCTCATCCCGGGACTGCGGCTGGAAAACGTTATGCTTGCAAGAAATAGGTATAAATGATACCATTTTCTCAAAAACGACCGTTTTGAAAGGTAAAGAAAGGAACAAATTTTCATTTGATGAATGAAGAGCCTTTTAAAAAGCACTTGGAAGAAAAACTTACACGAAAATTGATTCGCGAAATTACTCATCCCGGGACTGCGGAGGAAAATTATTATGTTTAAAAAGTACGTATATTAACGAAACCTTTAAAATAGCGAGTGCTTTGAAAGGAAGAAAGGCGACCAAATATTCATTCAATGAATTTTAAGCTTCAAAAAAAACCTGAGGTTAAAACTAAACGCCACAATTAAATCACAAAATTTCTCATCTCGGGACTGCGGTTGAAAAATTTTATTTTTGCAAGAAATATGTTTGAATACAAAGGTTTTCCCAATAACTGCCGTTTGGAAAGGAAAAAAAAACACAAATTTACAATTAAAACTAACAGGCTTTCAAAAAAACCCTCGGGGGAACAACTAAACGAGTCGCTTGAATCACGAAATTTCTCATCCCGGGACTGCGGCTGGAAAACGTTATGCTTGCAAGAAATACGTGTAAATGATACCATTTTCTCAAAAACGACCGTTTTGAAAGGTAAAGAAAGGAACAAATTTTCATTTGATGAATGAAGAGCCTTTTAAATAGCACTTGGAAGAAAAACTTACACGAAAATTGATTCGCGAAATTACTCATCCCGGGACTGCGGAGGAAAATTATTATGTTTAAAAAATACGTATATTAACGAAACTTTTAAAATAGCGAGTGCTTTGAAAGGAAGAAAGGCGACCAAATATTCATTCAATGAATTTTAAGCTTCAAAAAAACAACTGAGGTTAAAACTAAACGCCACAATTAAATCACAAAATTTCTCATCACGGGACTGCGGATGAAAAATTTTATTTTTGCAAGAAATATGTTTGAATAAAAAAGTTTTCCCAATAACTGCCGTTTGGAAAGGAAAAAAAACACAAATTTACAATTAAAACTAACAGGCTTTCAAAAAAACCCTCTGGGGAACAACTAAACGAGTCGCTTGAATCACGAAATTTCTTATCCCGGGACTGCGGCTAGAAAACGTTATGCTTGCAAGAAATACGTATAAATGATACCATTTTCTCAAAAACGACCGTTTTGAATGGTAAAGAAAGAACAAATTTTTATTGGATGAATGAAAAGCTTTTAGAAAAATTCTTGGAAGAAAAGTTACACGAAAATTGATTCAAGAAATTTCTCATCCCAGGACTGCGGAGGAAAATTATTATGTTAAAAAAGTACGTATATTAACGAAGCTTTCATAACAGCGACTGCTTTAAAAGGAAGGGAGGCAACCAAATATTCATTCAATGAATTTTAAGCTTTAAAAAACCGCTGAGGTAAAAACTTAACGCCAAAATCAATCACAAAATTTCTCATCCCGGTACTGCGGATGAAAAATCTTATGTTTGATAGAAATACGTTAGAATACGAAAGTTTTCCCAATAACTGCCGTTTGGAAATGAAAAGAGTCACACAAATTTACAATTAAAACTAACAGTCTTATAAAAAAACCCTCGGGGGAACAACTAAACGAGTCGCTTGAATCACGAAATTTCTCATCCCGGGACAGCGGCTGGAAAACTTAATGCTTGCAAAAAATACGCATAAATGATACCATTATCTCAAAAACGACCGTTTTGTATGGTAAAGAAAGAACAAATTTTCATTTGATGAATGAAAAGCTTTTTATAAAAGTACTTGGAAGAAAAACTAGAAAATTGATTCGCGATATTTTTCATCCCGAGACTTCGGAGGAAAATTATTATGTTTAAAAAATAAGTATATTAACGAAACTTCCGAAACAGCGACTGCCCTTAAAGGAAGAGAGGCGACGAAATATTCATTCAATGAATTTTAAGCTTTAAAAAACCGCTGAGGTAAAAACTAAACGCCACAATTGAATCACAAAATTTCTCATCCCGGTACTGCGGATAAAAAATGTTATGTTTTTCAAGATATACGTTTAAATACGAAAATTTTCTTAATAACTGCCGTTTGGAAATGAAAAGAGTCAAACAAATTTACAATTAAAACTAACAGGCTTTCAAAAAAACCCTCGTTGGAACAACCAAACGAGTCGCTTGAATCACGAAATTTCTCATCCCGGGCTGCGGCTGGAAAACGTTATGCTTGCAAGAAATACGTATAAATGATACCATTTTCTCAAAAACGACCGTTTTGAAAGGAAAAGAAAGGAACAAATTTTCTTTTGATGAATGAAGAGCCTTTAAAAAAGCACTTGGAAGAAAAACTTACACGAAAATTGATTCGCGAAATTACTCATCCCGGGACTGCGGAGGATAATTATTATGTTTAAAAAATACGTATATTAACGAAACTTTTATAATAGCGAGTGCTTTGAAAGGAAGAAAGGCGACCAAATATTCATTCAATGAATTTTTAGCTTCAAAAAAACCGCTGAGGTTAAAACTAAACGCCACAATTCAATCACAAAATTTCTCATCCCGGTACTGCGGATGAAAAATTTTATGTTTGATAGAAATACTTTTGAATACGAAAGTTTTCCCAATAACTGCCGTTTGGAAATGAAAAGAGTAACACAAATTTACAATTAAAACTAACAGGCTTCCAAAAAAACCGTCGGGGGAACAACTAAACGAGACGCTTGAATCACGAAATTTCTCATCCCGGGGCTGCGGCTGGAAAACTTTATGCTTTCAAAAAATACGTATTAATGATACCATTTTCTCAAAAACGTGCGTTTTGAATGGTAAAGGAAGACCAAATTTTCATTTGATGAATGAAAAGCTTTTAAAAAAGCACTTGGAAGAAAAACACGAAAATTGATTCGCGATATTTTTCATCCCGAGACTGCGGAGAAAAATTATTATGTTTAAAAAATAAGTATATAAACGAAACTTTCATATCAGCGACTGCCCTTAAAGGAAGAGAGGCGACCAAATATTCATTCAATGAATTTTAAGCTTTAAAAAACCGCTGAGGTAAAAACTAAACGCCACAATTGAATTACAAAATTTCTCATCCTGGTACTGCGGATGAAAATTTTGTTTGCAAGAAATACGTATGAATACGAAAATTTTCTCAATAACTGCCGTTTGGAAGTGAAAAGAGTCACACAAATTTACAGTTAAAACTAATAGGCTTTCAAAAAAACCCTCGGTGGAACAACGAAACGAGTCGCTTGAATCACGAAATTTCTCATCCCGGGACTGCGGCTGGAAAACGTTATGCTTGCAAGAAATACCTATAAATGATACCATTTTCTCAAAAACGACCGTTTTGAATGGTAAAGAAAGAACAAATTTTCATTTGATGAATGAAAAGCTTTTAGAAAAATACTTGGAAGAAAAACTTACACGAAAATTGATTCACGAAATTTCTCATCCCTGGACTGCGGAGGAAAATTATTATGTTTAGAAAGTACGTATATTAACGAAACTTTTATAACAGCGACTGCTTTGAAAGGAAGGGAGGCAACCAAATATTCATTCAATGAATTTTAAGATTTAAAAAACCGCTGAGGTAAAAACTAAACGCCACAATTCAATCACAAAATTTCTCATCCCGGTACTGCGGATGAAAAATTTTATGTTTGCAAGAAATACCTTTGAATACGAAAGTTTTCCCAATAACTGCCGTTTGGAAATGAAAAGAGTAACACAAATTTACAATTAAAACTAACAGTCTTTATAAAAAACCCTCGGGGGAACAACTAAACGAGTCGCTTGAATCACGAAATTTCTCATCCCGGGACTGCGGCTGGAAAACTTTAAGCTTGCAAAAAATACGTATAAATGATACCATTTTCTCAAAAACGACCGTTTTGAATGGTATAGAAAGAAAAAAATTTTCATTTGATGAATGAAAAGCTTTTAAAAAAGCACTTCGAAGAAAAATTTAGTCAAGAATTGATTCGCGAAATTTTTCATCCCGGGACTGCGGAGGAAAATTATTATGTTTAAAAAATAAGTATATTAACGAAACTTTTATAAAAGCGACTGCCTTTAAAGGAAGAGAGGCCACAAAATATTCATTCAATGAATTTTAAGCTTTAAAAAACCGCTGAGGCAAAACTAAACGCCAGAAATGAATCACAAAATTTCTCATCCCGGTACTGCGGATGAAAAATTTTGTTTGCAAGAAATAAGTTTGAATACGAAAATTTTCTGAATAACTGCCGTTTGGAAATGAAAAGAGTCAAACAAATTTACAATTAAAACTAACAGGCTTCCAAAAAAACCCTCGGGGTAACAACTAAACGAGTCGCTTGAATCACGAAATTTCTCATCCCTGGACTGCGGCTGGAAAACTTAATGCTTGCAAAAAATACGTATAAATGATACCATTATCTCAAAAACGACCGTTTTGAATGGTAAAGAAAGAACAAATTTTCATTTGATGAATGAAAAGCTTTTAAAAACGCACTTGGAAGAAAAATTTAGACAAGAATTGATTCATGAAATTTTTAATCCCGGGACTGCGGAGGAAAATTATTTTGTTTAAAAAATAAGTATATTAACGAAACTTTTATAACAGCGACTGCCTTTAAAGGAAGAGAGGCGACAAAATATTCATTCAATGAATTTTAAACTTTAAAAAACAGCTGAGGTAAAAACTAAACGCCACAATTGAATCACAAAATTTCTCATCCCGGTACTGCGGATGAAAAATTTTGTTTGCAAGAAAAACGTATGAATACGAAAATTTTTCCAATAACTGCCGTTGGGAAATGAAAAGAGTCACACAAATTTACAGTTAAAACTAATAGGCTTTCAAAAAAACCTTCGGGGGAACAACGAAACGAGTCGCTTGAATCAAGAAATTTCTCATCCCGGGACTGCGGCTGGAAAATATTATGATTGCAAGAAATACGTATAAATGATACCATTTTCTCAAAAACGTGCGTTTTGAATGGTAAAGAAAAACCAAATTTTCATTTGATGAATGAAAAGCTTTTAAAAAAGCACTTGGAAGAAAAACACGAAAATTGATTCGCGATATTTTTCATCCCGAGACTGCGGAGGAAAATTATTATGTTTAAAAAATAAGTATATAAACGAAACTTTCATATCAGCGACTGCCCTTAAAGGAAGAGAGGCGACCAAATATCCATTCAATGATTTTTAAGCTTTAAAAAACCGCTGAGGTAAAAACTAAACGCCACAATTGAATCACAAAATTTCTCATTCCGGTACTGCGGATGAAAATTTTGTTTGCAAGAAATACGTATGAATACGAAAATTTTCTCAATAACTGCCGTTTGGAAGTGAAAAGAGTAACACAAATTTACAATTAAAACTAACAGGCTTCCAAAAAAACCCTCGGGGGAACAACTAAACGAGTCGCTTGAATCACGAAATTTCTCATCCCAGGACTGCGGCTGGAAAACTGTATGCTTGCAAAAAATACGTATAAATGATACCATTTTCTCAAAAACGACCGTTTTGAATGGTATAGAAAGAACAAATTTTCATTTGATGAATGAAAAGCTTTTAAAAAAGCACTTCGAAGAAAAATTTAGACAAGAATTGATTCGCGAAATTTTTCATCCCGGGACTGCGGAGGAAAATTATTATGTTTAAAAAATAAGTATATTAACGAAACTTTTATAACAGCGACTGCCTTTAAAGGAAGAGAGGCCACAAAATATTCATTAAATGAATTTTAAGCTTTAAAAAACCGCTGAGGTAAAACTAAACGCCAGAATTGAATCAAAAAATTTCTCATCCCGGTAGTGCGGATGAGAAATTTTGTAGGCAAGAAATAAGTTTGCATACGAAAATTTTCTGAATAACTGCCGTTTGGAAATGAAAAGAGTCAAACAAATTTACAATTAAAACTAACAGGCTTCCAAAAAAACCCTCGGGGGAACAACTAAACGAGTCGCTTGAATCACGAAATTTCTCATCCCGGGACTGCGGCTGGAAACCTTAATGCTTGCAAAAAATACGTATAAATGATACCATTTTCGCAAAAACGACCGTTTTGAATGGTAAAGAAAGAACAAATTTTCATTTGATGAATGAAAAGCTTTTAAAAAAGCACTTGGAAGAAAAATTTAGACAAGAATTGATTCGCGAAATTTTTAATCCCGGGACTGCGGAGGAAAATTATTATGTTTAAAAAATAAGTATATTAACGAAACTTTTATAACAGCGACTGCCCTTAAAGGAAAGAAGGCGACAAAATATTCATTCAATGAATTGTAAGGTTTAAAAAACCGCTGAGGTAAAAACTAAACGCCACAATTGAAACACAAAATTTCTCATCCCGGTACTGCGGATGAAAAATTTTGTTTGCAAGAAAAACGTATGAATAGGAAAATTTTCCCAATAACTGCCGTTGGGAAATGAAAAGAGTCACACATATTTACAGTTAAAACTAATAGGCTTTCAAAAAAACCTTCGGGGGAACAACAAAACGAGTCGCTTGAATCACGAAATTTCTCATCCCGGGACTGCGGCTGGAGAACCTTATGCTTGCAAGAAATACGTATAAATGATACCATTTTCTCAAAAACGACCGTTTTGAATGGTAAAGAAAGAACAAATTTTAATTTGATGAATGAAAAGCTTTTAGAAAAATACTTGGAAGAAAAACTAACACGCGAATTGATTTACGAAATTTCTCATCCCGGGACTGCGGAGGAAAATTATTATGTTTAAAAAGTACGTATATAAACGACACTTTTATAACAGCGACTGCTTTGAAAGGAAGGGAGGCAACCAAATATTCATTCAATGAATTTTAAGATTTAAAAAACCGCTGAGGTAAAAACTAAACGCCACAATTCAATCACAAAATTTCTCATCCCGGTACTGCGGATGAAAAATTTTATTTTTGCAAGAAATACCTTTAAATTCGAAAGTTTTGAAAATAACTGCCGTTTGGAAATGAAAAGAGTAACACAAATTTACAATTAAAACTAACAGACTTTATAAAAAACCCTCGGGGGAACAACAAAATGAGTCGCTTGAATCACGAAATTTCTCATCCCGGGACTGCGGCTGGAAAACTTTATGCTTTCAAAAAATACGTTTAATGATACCATTTTCTCAAAAACGACCGTTTTGAATGATATAGAAAGAACAAATTTTCATTTGATGAATGAAAAGCTTTTAAAAAAGCACTTCGAAGAAAAATTTAGACAAGAATTGATTCGCGAAATTTTTCATCCCGGGACTGCGGAGGAAAATTATTATGTTTAAAAAATAAGTATATTAACGAAACTTTTATAACAGCGACTGCCTTTAAAGGAAGAGAGGCCACAAAATATTCATTCAATGAATTTTAAGCTTTAAAAAACCTCTGAGGTAAAACTAAACGCCATAATTGAATCACAAAATTTCTCATCCCGGTACTGCGGATGAAAAATTTTGTTTTCAAGAAATAAGTTTGAATACGAAAATTTTCTGATTAACTGCCGTTTGGAAATGAAAAGTCAAACAAATTTACAATTAAAACTAACAGGCTTTCAAAAAAACCCTCGGGGGAACAACTAAACGAGTCGCTTGAATCACGAAATTTCTCATCCCGGGACTGCGGCTGGAAAACGTTATGCTTGCAAGAAATACGTATAAATGATACCATTTTCTCAAAAACGACCGTTTTGAAAAGTAAAGAAAGGAACAAATTTTCATTTGATGAATGAAGAGCCTTTTAAAAAGCACTTGGAAGTAAAACCTACACGAAAATTGATTCGCGAAATTACTCATTCCGGGACTGCGGAGGAAAATTATTATGTTTAAAAAATACGTATATTACCGAAACTTTTATAATAGCGAGTGCTTTGAAAGGAAGAAAGGTGACCAAATATTCATTCAATGAATTTTAAGCTTCAAAAAAACCGCTGAGGTTAAAACTAAACGCCACAATTCAATCAGAAAATTTCTCATCCCGGTACTGCGGATGGAAAATTTTATGTTTGATAGAAATACTTTTGAATACGAAAGTTTTCCCAATAACTGCCGTTTGGAAATAAAAAGAGTAACACAAATTTACAATCAAAACTAACAGTCTTTTTAAAAAAACCTCGGGGGAACAACAAGACGAGTCGCTTGAATCACGAAATTTCTCATCCCGGGACTGCGGCTGGAAAAATTTATGCTTTCAAAAAATACGTATTAATGATACCATTTTCTTAAAAACGACCGTTTTGAATGGTAAAGAAAGAACAAATTTTCATTTGATGAATGAAAAGCTTTTAAAAAAGCACTTGGAAGAAAAATTTAGACAAGAATTGATTCGCGAAATTTTTCATCCCGGGACTGCGGAGGAAAATTATTATGTTTAAAAAATAAGTATATTAACGAAACTTTTATAACAGCGACTGCCTTTAGAGGAAGAGAGGCGAAAAAATATTCATTCAATGAATTTTAAGCTTTAAAAAACCGCTGAGGTAAAAACTAAACGCCACAATTGAATCACAAAATTTCTCATCCCGGTACTGCGGATGAAAAATTTTTTTGCAAGAAATAAGTTTGAATACGAAAATTTTCTGAATAACTGCCGTTTGGAAATGAAAAGAGTCAAACAAATTTACAATTAAAACTAACAGGCTTCCAAAAAAACCCTCGGGGGAACAACTAAACGAGTCGCTTGAATCACGAAATTTCTCATCCCGGGACTGCGGCTGGAAAACGTTATGCTTGCAAGAAATAGGTATAAATGATACCATTTTCTCAAAAACGACCGTTTTGAAACGTAAAGAAAGGAACAAATTTTCATTTGATGAATGAAGAGCCTTTTAAAAAGCACTTGGTAGAAAAACTTACACGACAATTCATTCGCGTAATTTCTCATCCCGAATCTGCGGAGGAAAATTATTATGTATAAAAATACGTATATTAATGAAACTTCTATAACAGCGGCTGCTTTGAAAGGAAGAGAGGCAACCAAATATTCATTCAATGAATTTTAAGCTTTAAAAAACCGCTGAGGTAAAAACTAAACGCCACAATTGAATCACAAAATTTCTCATCCCGGTACTGCGGATGAAAAATTTTTTTGCAAGAAATAAGTTTGAATACGAAAATTTTCTGATTAACTGCCGTTTGGAAATGAAAAGTCAAACAAATTTAAAATTAAAACTAACAGGCTTTCAAAAAAACCCTCGGGGGAACAACTAAACGAGTCGCTTGAATCACGAAATTTCTCATCCCGGGACTGCGGCTGGAAAACGTTATGCTTGCAAGAAATACGTATAAATGATACCATTTTCTCAAAAACGACCGTTTTGAAAGGTAAAGAAAGGAACAAATTTTCATTTGATGAATGAAGAGCCTTTTAAAAAGCACTTGGAAGTAAAACCTACACGAAAATTGATTCGCGAAATTACTCATCCCGGGACTGCGGAGGAAAATTATTATGTTTAAAAAATACGTATATTACCGAAACTTTTATAATAGCGAGTGCTTTGAAAGGAAGAAAGGCGACCAAATATTCATTCAATGAATTTTAAGCTTCAAAAAAACCGCTGAGGTTAAAACTAAACGCCACAATTCAATCAGAAAATTTCTCATCCCGGTACTGCGGATGAAAAATTTTATGTTTGATAGAAATACTTTTGAATACGAAAGTTTTCCCAATAACTGCCGTTTGGAAATGAAAAGCGTAACACAAATTTACAATCAAAACTAACAGTCTTTTTAAAAAAACCTCGGGGGAACAACAAGGCGAGTCGCTTGAATCACGAAATTTCTCATCCCGGGACTGCGGCTGGAAAACTTTATGCTTTCAAAAAATACGTATTAATGATACCATTTTCTTAAAAACGACCGTTTTGAATGGTAAAGAAAGAACAAATTTTCATTTGATGAATGAAAAGCTTTTAAAAAAGCACTTGGAAGAAAAATTTAGACAAGAATTGATTCGCGAAATTTTTCATCCCGGGACTGCGGAGGAAAATTATTATGTTTAAAAAATAAGTATATTAACGAAACTTTTATAACAGCGACTGCCTTTAGAGGAAGAGAGGCGAAAAAATATTCATTCAATGAATTTTAAGCTTTAAAAAACCGCTAAGGTAAAAACTAAACGCCACAATTGAATCACAAAATTTCTCCTCCCGGTACTGCGGATGAAAAATTTTTTTGCAAGAAATAAGTTTGAATACGAAAATTTTCTGAATAACTGCCGTTTGAAAATGAAAAGAGTCAAACAAATTTACAATTAAAACTAACAGGCTTCCAAAAAAACCCTCGGGGGAACAACTAAACGAGTCGCTTGAATCACGAAATTTCTCATCCCGGGACTGCGGCTGGAAAACCTTATGCTTGCAAGAAATAGGTATAAATGATACCATTTTCTCAAAAACGACCGTTTTGAAACGTAAAGAAAGGAACAAATTCTCATTTGATGAATGAAGAGCCTTTTAAAAAGCACTTGGTAGAAAAACTTACACGACAATTCATTCGCGTAATTTCTCATCCACAATCTGCGGAGGAAAATTATTATGTATAAAAATACGTATATTAATGAAACTTTTATAACAGCGGCTGCTTTGAAAGGAAGAGAGGCAACCAAATATTCATTCAATGAATTTTAAGCTTTAAAAAACCGCTGAGGTAAAAACTAAACGCCACAATTGAATCACAAAATTTCTCATCCCGGGACTGCGGATGAAAAATTTTATGTTTGATAGAAATACTTTTGAATACGAAAGTTTTCCCAATAACTGCCGTTTGGAAATGAAAAGAGGAAAACAAATTTACAATTAAAACTAACAGGCTTTCAAAAAAACCCTCGTTGGAACAACCAAACGAGTCGCTTGAATCACGAAATTTCTCATCCCGGGACTGCGGAGGAAATTGTTTATGTTTAAAAAGTACGTATATTAACGAAACTTTCATAACAGCGACTGCTTTAAAAGGAAGGGAGGCAACCAAATATTTATTCAATGAATTTTAAGATATAAAAAACCGCTGAGGTAAAAACTAAACGCCACAATTCAATCACAAAATTTCTCATCCCGGTACTGCGGTGAAAATTTTGTTTGCAAGAAATACGTATGAATACGAAAATTTTCTCAATAACTGCCGTTTGCAAGTGAAAGGAGTCACACAAATTTACAGTTAAAACTAATAGGCTTTCAAAAAAACCCTCGGGGGAACAACGAAACGACTAGCTTGAATCACGAAATTTCTCATCCCGGGACTGCGGCTGGAAAACGTTATGCTTCCAAAAAATACGTATAAATGATACCATTTTCTCAAACGACCGTTTGGAATGGTATAGAAAGAACAAATTTTCATTTGATGAATGAAAAGCTTTTAAAAAAGCACTTCGAAGAAAAATTTAGACAAGAATTGATTCGCGAAATTTTTCATCCCGGGCCTGCGGAGGAAAATTATTATGTTTTAAAAAATAAGTATATTAAAGAAACTTTTATAACAGCGACTGCCTTTAAAGGAAGAGAGGCCACAAAATATTCATTCAATGAATTTTAAGCTTTAAAAAACCGCTGAGGTAAAACTAAACGCCACAATTGAATCACAAAATTTCTCATCCCGGTCCTGCGGATGAAAAATTTTGTTTGCAAGAAATAAGTTTGAATACGAAAATTTTCTGAATAACTGCCGTTTAGAAATGAAAAGATTCAAACAAATTTACAATTAAAACTAACAGGCTTCCAAAAAAACCCTCGGGGGAACAACTAAACGAGTCGCTTGAATCACGAAATTTCTCATCCCGGGACTGCGGCTGGAAAACGTTATGCTTGCAAGAAATACGTATAAATGATACCATTTTCTCAAAAACGACCGTTTTGAAAGGTAAAGAAAGGAACAAATTTTCATTTGATGAATGAAGAGCCTTTTAAAAAGCACTTGGAAGAAAAACTTACACGAAAATTGATTCGCGAAATTACTCATCCCGGGACTGCGGAGGAAAATTATTATGTTTAAAAAGTACGTATATTAACGAAACCTTTAAAATAGCACGTGCTTTGAAAGGAAGAAAGGCGACCAAATATTCATTCAATGAATTTTAAGCTTCAAAAAAACAACTGAGGTTAAAACTAAACGCCACAATTAAATCACAAAATTTCTCATCTCGGGACTGCGGATGAAAAATTTTATTTTTGCAAGAAATATGTTTGAATACAAAGGTTTTCCCAATAACTGCCGTTTGGAAAGGAAAAAAAACACAAATTTACAATTAAAACTAACAGGCTTTCAAAAAAAACCCTCGGGGGAACAACTAAACGAGTCGCTTGAATCACGAAATTTCTCATCCCGGGACTGCGGCTGGAAAACGTTATGCTTGCAAGAAATACGTATAAATGATACCATTTTCTCAAAAACGACCGTTTTGAAAGGTAAAGAAAGGAACAAATTTTCATTTGATGAATGAAGAGCCTTTTAAAAAGCACTTGGAAGAAAAACTTACACGAAAATTGATTCAAGAAATTTCTCATCCCAGGACTGCGGAGGAAAATTATTATGTTAAAAAAGTACGTATATTAACGAAGCTTTCATAACAGCGACTGCTTTAAAAGGAAGGGAGGCAACCAAATATTCATTCAATGAATTTTAAGCTTTAAAAAACCGCTGAGGTAAAAACTAAACGCCACAATTCAATCACAAAATTTCTCATCCCGGTACTGCGGATGAAAAATCTTATGTTTGATAGAAATACGTTAGAATACGAAAGTTTTCCCAATAACTGCCGTTTGGAAATGAAAAGAGTCACACAAATTTAAAATTAAAACTAACAGTCTTTTAAAAAAACCCTCGGGGGAACAACTAAACGAGTCGCTTGAATCACGAAATTTCTCATCCCGGGACAGCGGCTGGAAAACTTAATGCTTGCAAAAAATACGTATAAATGATACCATTATCTCAAAAACGACCGTTTTGTATGGTAAAGAAAGAACAAATTTTCATTTGATGAATGAAAAGCTTTTAAAAAAGCACTTGGAAGAAAAACTAGAAAATTGATTCGCGATATTTTTCATCCCGAGACTGCGGAGGAAAATTATTATGTTTAAAAAATAAGTATATTAACGAAACTTCCATAACAGCGACTGCCCTTAAAGTAAGAGAGGCGACGAAATATTCATTCAATGAATTTTAAGCTTTAAAAAACCGCTGAGGTAAAAACTAAACGCCACAATTGAATCACAAAATTTCTCATCCCGGTACTGCGGATAAAAAATGTTATGTTTTTCAAGATATACGTTTAAATACGAAAATTTTCTTAATAACTGCCGTTTGGAAATGAAAAGAGTCAAACAAATTTACAATTAAAACTAACAGGCTTTCAAAAAAACCCTCGTTGGAACAACCAAACGAGTCGCTTGAATCACGAAATTTCTCATCCCGGGCTGCGGCTGGAAAACGTTATGCTTGCAAGAAATACGTAAAAATGATACCATTTTCTCAAAAACGACCGTTTTGAAAGGAAAAGAAAGGAAAAAATTTTCTTTTGATGAGTAAAGAGCCTTTAAAAAAGCACTTGTAAGAAAAACTTACACGCAAATTGATTCGCAAAATTTCTCATCCCGGGACTGCGGAGGAAAATTATTATGTTTAATAAGTACGTATATTAACGAAACTTTTGTAACAGCTAATGCTTTGAAAAGAAGAGAGGCGACCAAATATTCATTTAATTAATTTTAAGCTTTAAAAAACCGCTGAGGCAAAACTAAACGCAACAATTGAATCACAAAATTTCTCATCCCGGTACTGCGGAACAAAATCTTTATGTTTGCAAGAAATAAGTTTGAATACGACAATTTTCTGAATAACTGCCGTTTGGAAATGAAAAGAGTCTACCAAATTTACAATTAAAACTAACAGGCTTCCAAAAAAACCCTCGGGGGAACAACTAAACGAGTCACTTGAATCACGAAATTTCTCATCCCGGGACTGCGGCTGGAAAACTTTATGCTTGCAAGAAATACGTATAAATGATACCATTTTCTCAAAAACGTGCGTTTTGAATGGTAAAGAAAAACCAAATTTTCATTTGATGAATGAAAAGCTTTTAAAAAAGCACTTGGAAGAAAAACACGAAAATTGATTCGCGATATTTTTCATCCCGAGACTGCGGAGGAAAATTATTATGTTTAAAAAATAAGTATATAAACGAAACTTTCATATCAGCGACTGCCCTTAAAGGAAGAGAGGCGACCAAATATCCATTCAATGAATTTTAAGCTTTAAAAAACCGCTGAGGTAAAAACTAAACGCCACAATTGAATCACAAAATTTCTCATTCCGGTACTGCGGATGAAAATTTTGTTTGCAAGAAATACGTATGAATACGAAAATTTTCTCAATAACTGCCGTTTGGAAGTGAAAAGAGTAACACAAATTTACAATTAAAACTAACAGTCTTTATAAAAAACCCTCGGGGGAACAACTAAACGAGTCGCTTGAATCACGAAATTTCTCATCCCGGGACTGCGGCTGGAAAACGTTATGCTTGCAAGAAATACGTATAAATGATACCATTTTCTCAAAAACGACCGTTTTGAAAGGTAAAGAAAGGAACAAATTTTCATTTGATGAATGAAGAGCCTTTTAAAAAGCACTTGGAAGTAAAACCTACACGAAAATTGATTCGCGAAATTACTCATCCCGGGACTGCGGAGGAAAATTATTATGTTTAAAAAATACGTATATTACCGAAACTTTTATAATAGCGAGTGCTTTGAAAGGAAGAAAGGCGACCAAATATTCATTCAATGAATTTTAAGCTTCAAAAAAACCGCTGAGGTTAAAACTAAACGCCACAATTCAATCAGAAAATTTCTCATCCCGGTACTGCGGATGAAAAATTTTATGTTTGATAGAAATACTTTTGAATACGAAAGTTTTCCCAATAACTGCCGTTTGGAAATGAAAAGCGTAACACAAATTTACAATCAAAACTAACAGTCTTTTTAAAAAAACCTCGGGGGAACAACAAGGCGAGTCGCTTGAATCACGAAATTTCTCATCCCGGGACTGCGGCTGGAAAACTTTATGCTTTCAAAAAATACGTATTAATGATACCATTTTCTTAAAAACGACCGTTTTGAATGGTAAAGAAAGAACAAATTTTCATTTGATGAATGAAAAGCTTTTAAAAAAGCACTTGGAAGAAAAATTTAGACAAGAATTGATTCGCGAAATTTTTCATCCCGGGACTGCGGAGGAAAATTATTATGTTTAAAAAATAAGTATATTAACGAAACTTTTATAACAGCGACTGCCTTTAGAGGAAGAGAGGCGAAAAAATATTCATTCAATGAATTTTAAGCTTTAAAAAACCGCTAAGGTAAAAACTAAACGCCACAATTGAATCACAAAATTTCTCCTCCCGGTACTGCGGATGAAAAATTTTTTTGCAAGAAATAAGTTTGAATACGAAAATTTTCTGAATAACTGCCGTTTGAAAATGAAAAGAGTCAAACAAATTTACAATTAAAACTAACAGGCTTCCAAAAAAACCCTCGGGGGAACAACTAAACGAGTCGCTTGAATCACGAAATTTCTCATCCCGGGACTGCGGCTGGAAAACCTTATGCTTGCAAGAAATAGGTATAAATGATACCATTTTCTCAAAAACGACCGTTTTGAAACGTAAAGAAAGGAACAAATTTTCATTTGATGAATGAAGAGCCTTTTAAAAAGCACTTGGTAGAAAAACTTACACGACAATTCATTCGCGTAATTTCTCATCCACAATCTGCGGAGGAAAATTATTATGTATAAAAATACGTATATTAATGAAACTTTTATAACAGCGGCTGCTTTGAAAGGAAGAGAGGCAACCAAATATTCATTCAATGAATTTTAAGCTTTAAAAAACCGCTGAGGTAAAAACTAAACGCCACAATTGAATCACAAAATTTCTCATCCCGGGACTGCGGATGAAAAATTTTATGTTTGATAGAAATACTTTTGAATACGAAAGTTTTCCCAATAACTGCCGTTTGGAAATGAAAAGAGGAAAACAAATTTACAATTAAAACTAACAGGCTTTCAAAAAAACCCTCGTTGGAACAACCAAACGAGTCGCTTGAATCACGAAATTTCTCATCCCGGGACTGCGGAGGAAATTGTTTATGTTTAAAAAGTACGTATATTAACGAAACTTTCATAACAGCGACTGCTTTAAAAGGAAGGGAGGCAACCAAATATTTATTCAATGAATTTTAAGATATAAAAAACCGCTGAGGTAAAAACTAAACGCCACAATTCAATCACAAAATTTCTCATCCCGGTACTGCGGTGAAAATTTTGTTTGCAAGAAATACGTATGAATACGAAAATTTTCTCAATAACTGCCGTTTGCAAGTGAAAGGAGTCACACAAATTTACAGTTAAAACTAATAGGCTTTCAAAAAAACCCTCGGGGGAACAACGAAACGACTAGCTTGAATCACGAAATTTCTCATCCCGGGACTGCGGCTGGAAAACGTTATGCTTCCAAAAAATACGTATAAATGATACCATTTTCTCAAACGACCGTTTGGAATGGTATAGAAAGAACAAATTTTCATTTGATGAATGAAAAGCTTTTAAAAAAGCACTTCGAAGAAAAATTTAGACAAGAATTGATTCGCGAAATTTTTCATCCCGGGCCTGCGGAGGAAAATTATTATGTTTTAAAAAATAAGTATATTAAAGAAACTTTTATAACAGCGACTGCCTTTAAAGGAAGAGAGGCCACAAAATATTCATTCAATGAATTTTAAGCTTTAAAAAACCGCTGAGGTAAAACTAAACGCCACAATTGAATCACAAAATTTCTCATCCCGGTCCTGCGGATGAAAAATTTTGTTTGCAAGAAATAAGTTTGAATACGAAAATTTTCTGAATAACTGCCGTTTAGAAATGAAAAGATTCAAACAAATTTACAATTAAAACTAACAGGCTTCCAAAAAAACCCTCGGGGGAACAACTAAACGAGTCGCTTGAATCACGAAATTTCTCATCCCGGGACTGCGGCTGGAAAACGTTATGCTTGCAAGAAATACGTATAAATGATACCATTTTCTCAAAAACGACCGTTTTGAAAGGTAAAGAAAGGAACAAATTTTCATTTGATGAATGAAGAGCCTTTTAAAAAGCACTTGGAAGAAAAACTTACACGAAAATTGATTCGCGAAATTACTCATCCCGGGACTGCGGAGGAAAATTATTATGTTTAAAAAGTACGTATATTAACGAAACCTTTAAAATAGCACGTGCTTTGAAAGGAAGAAAGGCGACCAAATATTCATTCAATGAATTTTAAGCTTCAAAAAAACAACTGAGGTTAAAACTAAACGCCACAATTAAATCACAAAATTTCTCATCTCGGGACTGCGGATGAAAAATTTTATTTTTGCAAGAAATATGTTTGAATACAAAGGTTTTCCCAATAACTGCCGTTTGGAAAGGAAAAAAAACACAAATTTACAATTAAAACTAACAGGCTTTCAAAAAAAACCCTCGGGGGAACAACTAAACGAGTCGCTTGAATCACGAAATTTCTCATCCCGGGACTGCGGCTGGAAAACGTTATGCTTGCAAGAAATACGTATAAATGATACCATTTTCTCAAAAACGACCGTTTTGAAAGGTAAAGAAAGGAACAAATTTTCATTTGATGAATGAAGAGCCTTTTAAAAAGCACTTGGAAGAAAAACTTACACGAAAATTGATTCAAGAAATTTCTCATCCCAGGACTGCGGAGGAAAATTATTATGTTAAAAAAGTACGTATATTAACGAAGCTTTCATAACAGCGACTGCTTTAAAAGGAAGGGAGGCAACCAAATATTCATTCAATGAATTTTAAGCTTTAAAAAACCGCTGAGGTAAAAACTAAACGCCACAATTCAATCACAAAATTTCTCATCCCGGTACTGCGGATGAAAAATCTTATGTTTGATAGAAATACGTTAGAATACGAAAGTTTTCCCAATAACTGCCGTTTGGAAATGAAAAGAGTCACACAAATTTAAAATTAAAACTAACAGTCTTTTAAAAAAACCCTCGGGGGAACAACTAAACGAGTCGCTTGAATCACGAAATTTCTCATCCCGGGACAGCGGCTGGAAAACTTAATGCTTGCAAAAAATACGTATAAATGATACCATTATCTCAAAAACGACCGTTTTGTATGGTAAAGAAAGAACAAATTTTCATTTGATGAATGAAAAGCTTTTAAAAAAGCACTTGGAAGAAAAACTAGAAAATTGATTCGCGATATTTTTCATCCCGAGACTGCGGAGGAAAATTATTATGTTTAAAAAATAAGTATATTAACGAAACTTCCATAACAGCGACTGCCCTTAAAGTAAGAGAGGCGACGAAATATTCATTCAATGAATTTTAAGCTTTAAAAAACCGCTGAGGTAAAAACTAAACGCCACAATTGAATCACAAAATTTCTCATCCCGGTACTGCGGATAAAAAATGTTATGTTTTTCAAGATATACGTTTAAATACGAAAATTTTCTTAATAACTGCCGTTTGGAAATGAAAAGAGTCAAACAAATTTACAATTAAAACTAACAGGCTTTCAAAAAAACCCTCGTTGGAACAACCAAACGAGTCGCTTGAATCACGAAATTTCTCATCCCGGGCTGCGGCTGGAAAACGTTATGCTTGCAAGAAATACGTAAAAATGATACCATTTTCTCAAAAACGACCGTTTTGAAAGGAAAAGAAAGGAAAAAATTTTCTTTTGATGAGTAAAGAGCCTTTAAAAAAGCACTTGTAAGAAAAACTTACACGCAAATTGATTCGCAAAATTTCTCATCCCGGGACTGCGGAGGAAAATTATTATGTTTAATAAGTACGTATATTAACGAAACTTTTGTAACAGCTAATGCTTTGAAAAGAAGAGAGGCGACCAAATATTCATTTAATTAATTTTAAGCTTTAAAAAACCGCTGAGGCAAAACTAAACGCAACAATTGAATCACAAAATTTCTCATCCCGGTACTGCGGAACAAAATCTTTATGTTTGCAAGAAATAAGTTTGAATACGACAATTTTCTGAATAACTGCCGTTTGGAAATGAAAAGAGTCTACCAAATTTACAATTAAAACTAACAGGCTTCCAAAAAAACCCTCGGGGGAACAACTAAACGAGTCACTTGAATCACGAAATTTCTCATCCCGGGACTGCGGCTGGAAAACTTTATGCTTGCAAAAAATACGTATAAATGATACCATTTTCTCAAAAACGACCGTTTTGAATGGTATAGAAAGAACAAATTTTCATTTGATGAATGAAAAGCTTTTAAAAAAGCACTTCGAAGAAAAATTTAGACAAGAATTGATTCGCGAAATTTTTCATCCCGGGACTGCGGAGGAAAATTATTATGTTAAAAAAATAAGTGTATTAACGAAACTTTTATAACAGCGACTGCCTTTAAAGGAAGAGAGGCCACAAAATATTCATTCAATGAATTTTAAGCTTTAAAAAACCGCTGAGGTAAAACTAAACGCCATAATTGAATCACAAAATTTCTCATCCCGGTACTGCGGATGAAAAATTTTGTTTGCAAGAAAAACGTATGAATACGAAAATTTTCCTAATAACTGCCGTTTGGAAATTAAAAGAGTCACACAAATTTACAATTAAAACTAACAGTCTTTTTAAAAAACCCTCGGGGGAACAACTAAACAAGTCGCTTGAATCACGAAATTTCTCATCCCGGGACTGCGGCTGGAAAACTTAATGCTTGCAAAAAATACGTATAAATGATACCATTATCTCAAAAACGACCGTTTGAATGGTAAAGAAAGAACAAATTTTCATTTGATGAATGAAAAGCTTTTAAAAATCACTTGGAAGAAAAATTTAGACAAGAATTGATTCGCGAAATTTTTAATCCCGGGACTGCGGAGGAAAATTATTATGTTTAAAAAATAAGTATATTAACGAAACTTTTATAACAGCGACTGCCTTTAAAGGAAGAGAGGCGACAAAATATTCATTAAATGAATTTTAAACTTTAAAAAACCGCTGAGGTAAAAACTAAACGCCACAATTGAATCACAAAATTTCTCATCCCGGTACTGCGGATGAAAAATTTTGTTTGCAAGAAAAACGTATGAATACTAAAATTTTCCCAATAACTGCCGTTGGGAAATGAAAAGAGTCACACAAATTTACAGTTAAAACTAAAAGGCTTTCAAAAAAACCTTCGGGGGAACAACGAAACGAGTCGCTTGAATCAAGAAATTTCTCATCCCGGGACTGCGGCTGGAAAATATTATGCTTGCAAGAAATACGTATAAATGATACCATTTTCTCAAAAACGTGCGTTTTGAATGGTAAAGAAAAACCAAATTTTCATTTGATGAATGAAAAGCTTTTAAAAAAGCACTTGGAAGAAAAACACGAAAATTGATTCGCGATATTTTTCATCCCGAGACTGCGGAGGAAAATTATTATGTTTAAAAAATAAGTATATAAACGAAACTTTCATATCAGCGACTGCCCTTAAAGGAAGAGTGGCAACCAAATATCCATTCAATGAATTTTAAGCTTTAAAAAACCGCTGAGGTAAAAACTAAACGCCACAATTGAATCACAAAATTTCTCATTCCGGTACTGCGGATGAAAATTTTGTTTGCAAGAAATACGTATGAATACGAAAATTTTCTCAATAACTGCCGTTTGGAAGTGAAAAGAGTAACACAAATTTACAATTAAAACTAACAGTCTTTATAAAAAACTCTCGGGGGAACAACTAAACGAGTCGCTTGAATCACGAAATTTCTCATCCCGGGACTGCGGCTGCAAAACTTTATGCTTGCAGAAAATACGTATAAATGATACCATTTTCTCAAAAACGACCGTTTTGAATGGTATAGAAAGAACAAATTTTCATTTGATGAATGAAAAGGTTTTAAAAAAGCACTTCGAAGAAAAATTTAGACAAGAATTGATTCGCGAAATTTTTCATCCCGGGACTGCGGAGGAAAATTATTATGTTTAAAAAATAAGTATATTAATGAAACTTTTATAACAGCGACTGCCTTTAAAGGAAGAGAGGCGACAAAATATTCATTCGATGAATTTTAAACTTTAAAAAACCGCTGAGGTAAAAACTAAACGCCACAATTGAATCACAAAATTTCTCATCCCGGTACTGCGGATGAAAAATTTTGTTTGCAAGAAAAACGTATGAATACGAAAATTTTCCCAATAACTGCCGTTGGGAAATGAAAAGAGTCACACAAATTTACAGTTAAAACTAATAGGCTTTCAAAAAAACCTTCGGGGGAACAACGAAACGAGTCGCTTGAATCAAGAAATTTCTCATCCCGGGACTGCGGCTGGAAAATATTATGCTTGCAAGAAATACATATAAATGATACCATTTTCTCAAAAACGTGCGTTTTGAATGGTAAAGAAAAACCAAATTTTCATTTGATGAATGAAAAGCTTTTAAAAAAGCACTTGGAAGAAAAACACGAAAATTGATTCGCGATATTTTTCATCCCGAGACTGCGGAGGAAAATTATTATGTTTAAAAAATAAGTATATAAACGAAACTTTCATATCAGCGACTGCCCTTAAAGGAAGAGAGGCGACCAAATATCCATTCAATGAATTTTAAGCTTTAAAAAACCGCTGAGGTAAAAACTAAACGCCACAATTGAATCAAAAAATTTCTCATCCCGGTACTGCGGATTAAAATTTTGTTTGCAAGAAATACGTATGAATACGAAAATTTTCTCAATAACTGCCGTTTGGAAGTGAAAAGAGTAACACAAATTTACAATTAAAACTAACAGTCTTTATAAAAAACCCTCGGGGGAACAACTAAACGAGTCGCTTGAATCACGAAATTTCTCATCCCGGGACTGCGGCTGGAAAACGTTATGCTTGCAAGAAATACGTATAAATGATACCATTTTCTCAAAAACGACCGTTTTGAAAGGTAAAGAAAGGAACAAATTTTCATTTGATGAATGAAGAGCCTTTTAAAAAGCACTTGGAAGAAAAACTTACACGAAAATTGATTCGCGAAATTACTCATCCCGGACTGCGGAGGAAAATTATTATTTTTAAAAATACGTGTATTAACGAAACTTTTAAAATAGCGAGTGCTTTGAAAGGAAGAAAGGCGACCAAATATTCATTCAATGAATTTTAAGCTTCAAAAAAACAACTGAGGTTAAAACTAAACGCCACAATTAAATCACAAAATTTCTCATCACGGGACTGCGGATGAAAAATTTTATTTTTGCAAGAAATATGTTTGAATACAAAAGTTTTCCAATAACTGCCGTTTGGAAAGGAAAAAAAACACAAATTTACAATTAAAACTAACAGGCTTTCAAAAAAACCCTCGGGGGAACAACTAAACGAGTCGCTTGAATCACGAAATTTCTTATCCCGGGACTGCGGCTAGAAAACGTTATGCTTGCAAGAAATACGTATAAATGATACCATTTTCTCAAAAACGACCGTTTTGAATGGTAAAGAAAGAACAAATTTTCATTTGATGAATGAAAAGCTTTTAGAAAAATACTTGGAAGAAAAACTTACACGAAAATTGATTCAAGAAATTTCTCATCCCAGGACTGCGGAGGAAAATTATTATGTTAAAAAAGTACGTATATTAACGAAGCTTTCATAACAGCGACTGCTTTAAAAGGAAGGGAGGCAACCAAATATTCATTCAATGAATTTTAAGCTTTAAAAAACCGCTGAGGTAAAAACTAAACGCCACAATTCAATCACAAAATTTCTCATCCCGGTACTGCGGATGAAAAATCTTATGTTTGATAGAAATACGTTAGAATACGAAAGTTTTCCCAATAACTGCCGTTTGGAAATGAAAAGAGTCACACAAATTTACAATTAAAACTAACAGTCTTTTAAAAAAACCCTCGGGGGAACAACTAAACGAGTCGCTTGAATCACGAAATTTCTCATCCCGGGACAGCGGCTGGAAAACTTAATGCTTGCAAAAAATACGTATAAATGATACCATTATCTCAAAAACGACCGTTTTGTATGGTAAAGAAAGAACAAATTTTCATTTGATGAATGAAAAGCTTTTAAAAAAGCACTTGGAAGAAAAACTAGAAAATTGATTCGCGATATTTTTCATCCCGAGACTGCGGAGGAAAATTATTATGTTTAAAAAATAAGTATATTAACGAAACTTCCATAACAGCGACTGCCCTTAAAGGAAGAGAGGCGACGAAATATTCATTCAATGAATTATTAGCTTTAAAAAACCGCTGAGGTAAAAACTAAACGCCACAATTGAATCACAAAATTTCTCATCCGGTACTGCGGATAAAAAATGTTATGTTTTTCAAGATATACGTTTAAATACGAAAATTCTCTTAATAACTGCCGTTTGGAAATGAAAAGAGTCAAACAAATTTACAATTAAAACTAACAGGCTTTCAAAAAACCCTCGTTGGAACAACCAAACGAGTCGCTTGAATCACGAAATTTCTCATCCCGGGCTGCGGCTGGAAAACGTTATGCTTGCAAGAAATACGTATAAATGATACCACTTTCTCAAACGACCGTTTGGAATGGTATAGAAAGAACAAATTTTCATTTGATGAATGAAAAGCTTTTAAAAAAGCACTTCGAAGAAAAATTTAGACAAGAATTGATTCGCGAAATTTTTCATCCCGGCCTGCGGAGGAAAATTATTATGTTTTAAAAAATAAGTATATTAAAGAAACTTTTATAACAGCGACTGCCTTTAAAGGAAGAGAGGCCACAAAATATTCATTCAATGAATTTTAAGCCTTAAAAAACCGCTGAGGTAAAACTAAACGCCACAATTGAATCACAAAATTTCTCATCCCGGTCCTGCGGATGAAAAATTTTGTTTGCAAGAAATAAGTTTGAATACGAAAATTTTCTGAATAACTGCCGTTTAGAAATGAAAAGATTCAAACAAATTTACAATTAAAACTAACAGGCTTCCAAAAAAACCTCGGGGGAACAACTAAACGAGTCGCTTGAATCACGAAATTTCTCATCCCGGGACTGCGGCTGGAAAACGTTATGCTTGCAAGAAATACGTATAAATGATACCATTTTCTCAAAAACGACCGTTTTGAAAGGTAAAGAAAGGAACAAATTTTCATTTGATGAATGAAGAGCCTTTTAAAAAGCACTTGGAAGAAAAACTTACACGAAAATTGATTCGCGAAATTACTCATCCCGGGACTGCGGAGGAAAATTATTATGTTTAAAAAGTACGTATATTAACGAAACCTTTAAAATAGCACGTGCTTTGAAAGGAAGAAAGGCGACCAAATATTCATTCAATGAATTTTAAGCTTCAAAAAAACAACTGAGGTTAAAACTAAACGCCACAATTAAATCACAAAATTTCTCATCTCGGGACTGCGGATGAAAAATTTTATTTTTGCAAGAAATATGTTTGAATACAAAGGTTTTCCCAATAACTGCCGTTTGGAAAGGAAAAAAAACACAAATTTACAATTAAAACTAACAGGCTTTCAAAAAAAACCCTCGGGGGAACAACTAAACGAGTCGCTTGAATCACGAAATTTCTCATCCCGGGACTGCGGCTGGAATACGTTATGCTTGCAAGAAATACGTATAAATGATACCATTTTCTCAAAAACGACCGTTTTGAAAGGTAAAGAAAGGAACAAATTTTCATTTGATGAATGAAGAGCCTTTTAAAAAGCACTTGGAAGAAAAACTTACACGAAAATTGATTCGCGAAATTACTCATCCCGGGACTGCGGAGGAAAATTATTATTTTTAAAAAATACGTATATTAACGAAACTTTTAAAATAGCGAGTGCTTTGAAAGGAAGAAAGGCGACCAAATATTCATTCAATGAATTTTAAGCTTCAAAAAAACAACTGAGGTTAAAACTAAACGCCACAATTAAATCACAAAATTTCTCATCACGGGACTGCGGATGAAAAATTTTATTTTTGCAAGAAATATGTTTGAATACAAAAGTTTTCCCAATAACTGCCGTTTGGAAAGGAAAAAAAACACAAATTTACAATTAAAACTAACAGGCTTTCAAAAAAACCCTCGGGGGAATAACTAAACGAGTCGCTTGAATCACGAAATTTCTTATCCCGGGACTGCGGCTAGAAAACTTTATGCTTGCAAGAAATACGTATAAATGATACCATTTTCTCAAAAACGACCGTTTTGAATGGTAAAGAAAGAACAAATTTTCATTTGATGAATGAAAAGCTTTTAGAAAAATACTTGGAAGAAAAACTTACACGAAAATTGATTCAAGAAATTTCTCATCCCAGGACTGCGGAGGAAAATTATTATGTTAAAAAAGTACGTATATTAACGAAGCTTTCATAACAGCGACTGCTTTAAAAGGAAGGGAGGCAACCAAATATTCATTCAATGAATTTTAAGCTTTAAAAAACCGCTGAGGTAAAAACTAAACGCCACAATTCAATCACAAAATTTCTCATCCCGGTACTGCGGATGAAAAATCTTATGTTTGATAGAAATACGTTAGAATACGAAAGTTTTCCCAATAACTGCCGTTTGGAAATGAAAAGAGTCACACAAATTTAAAATTAAAACTAACAGTCTTTTAAAAAAACCCTCGGGGGAACAACTAAACGAGTCGCTTGAATCACGAAATTTCTCATCCCGGGACAGCGGCTGGAAAACTTAATGCTTGCAAAAAATACGTATAAATGATACCATTATCTCAAAAACGACCGTTTTGTATGGTAAAGAAAGAACAAATTTTCATTTGATGAATGAAAAGCTTTTAAAAAAGCACTTGGAAGAAAAACTAGAAAATTGATTCGCGATATTTTTCATCCCGAGACTGCGGAGGAAAATTATTATGTTTAAAAAATAAGTATATTAACGAAACTTACATAACAGCGACTGCCCTTAAAGGAAGAGAGGCGACGAAATATTCATTCAATGAATTTTAAGCTTTAAAAAACCGCTGAGGTAAAAACTAAACGCCACAATTGAATCACAAAATTTCTCATCCCGGTACTGCGGATAAAAAATGTTATGTTTTTCAAGATATACGTTTAAATACGAAAATTTTCTTAATAACTGCCGTTTGGAAATGAAAAGAGTCAAACAAATTTACAATTAAAACTAACAGGCTTTCAAAAAACCCTCGTTGGAACAACCAAACGAGTCGCTTGAATCACGAAATTTCTCATCCCGGGCTGCGGCTGGAAAACGTTATGCTTGCAAGAAATACGTAAAAATGATACCATTTTCTCAAAAACGACCGTTTTGAAAGGAAAAGAAAGGAAAAAATTTTCTTTTGATGAGTAAAGAGCCTTTAAAAAAGCACTTGTAAGAAAAACTTACACGCAAATTGATTCGCAAAATTTCTCATCCCGGGACTGCGGAGGAAAATTATTATGTTTAATAAGTACGTATATTAACGAAACTTTTGTAACAGCTAATGCTTTGAAAAGAAGAGAGGCGACCAAATATTCATTTAATTAATTTTAAGCTTTAAAAAACCGCTGAGGCAAAACTAAACGCAACAATTGAATCACAAAATTTCTCATCCCGGTACTGCGGAACAAAATCTTTATGTTTGCAAGAAATAAGTTTGAATACGACAATTTTCTGAATAACTGCCGTTTGGAAATGAAAAGAGTCTACCAAATTTACAATTAAAACTAACAGGCTTCCAAAAAAACCCTCGGGGGAACAACTAAACGAGTCACTTGAATCACGAAATTTCTCATCCCGGGACTGCGGCTGGAAAACTTTATGCTTGCAAAAAATACGTATAAATGATACCATTTTCTCAAAAACGACCGTTTTGAATGGTATAGAAAGAACAAATTTTCATTTGATGAATGAAAAGCTTTAAAAAAAGCACTTCGAAGAAAAATTTAGACAAGAATTGATTCGCGAAATTTTTCATCCCGGGACTGCGGAGGAAAATTATTATGTTTAAAAAATAAGTGTATTAACGAAACTTTTATAACAGCGACTGCCTTTAAAGGAAGAGAGGCCACAAAATATTCTTTCAATGAATTTTAAGCTTTAAAAAACCGCTGAGGTAAAACTAAACGCCATAATTGAATCACAAAATTTCTCATCACGGGACTGCGGATGAAAAATTTTGTTTGCAAGAAAAACGTATGAATACGAAAATTTTCCTAATAACTGCCGTTTGGAAATTAAAAGAGTCACACAAATTTACAATTAAAACTAACAGTCTTTTTAAAAAACCCTCGGGGGAACAACTAAACAAGTCGCTTGAATCACGAAATTTCTCATCCCGGGACTGCGGCTGGAAAACTTAATGCTTGCAAAAAATACGTATAAATGATACCATTATCTCAAAAACGACCGTTTGAATGGTAAAGAAAGAACAAATTTTCATTTGATGAATGAAAAGCTTTTAAAAAGCACTTGGAAGAAAAATTTAGACAAGAATTGATTCGCGAAATTTTTAATCCCGGGACTGCGGAGGAAAATTATTATGTTTAAAAAATAAGTATATTAACGAAACTTTTATAACAGCGACTGCCATTAAAGGAAGAGAGGCGACAAAATATTCATTAAATGAATTTTAAACTTTAAAAAACCGCTGAGGTAAAAACTAAACGCCACAATTGAATCACAAAATTTCTCATCCCGGTACTGCGGATGAAAAATTTTGTTTGCAAGAAAAACGTATGAATACTAAAATTTTCCCAATAACTGCCGTTTGGAAATGAAAAGAGTCACACAAATTTACAGTTAAAACTAAAAGGCTTTCAAAAAAACCTTCGGGGGAACAACGAAACGAGTCGCTTTAATCAAGAAATTTCTCATCCCGGGACTGCGGCTGGAAAATATTATGCTTGCAAGAAATACGTATAAATGATACCATTTTCTCAAAAACGTGCGTTTTGAATGGTAAAGAAAAACCAAATTTTCATTTGATGAATGAAAAGCTTTTAAAAAAGCACTTGGAAGAAAAACACGAAAATTGATTCGCGATATTTTTCATCCCGAGACTGCGGAGGAAAATTATTATGTTTAAAAAATAAGTATATAAACGAAACTTTCATATCAGCGACTGCCCTTAAAGGAAGAGTGGCAACCAAATATCCATTCAATGAATTTTAAGCTTTAAAAAACCGCTGAGGTAAAAACTAAACGCCACAATTGAATCACAAAATTTCTCATTCCGGTACTGCGGATGAAAATTTTGTTTGCAAGAAATACGTATGAATACGAAAATTTTCTCAATAACTGCCGTTTGGAAGTGAAAAGAGTACCACAAATTTACAATTAAAACTAACAGTCTTTATAAAAAACTCTCGGGGGAACAACTAAACGAGTCGCTTGAATCACGAAATTTCTCATCCCGGGACTGCGGCTGCAAAACTTTATGCTTGCAGAAAATACGTATAAATGATACCATTTTCTCAAAAACGACCGTTTTGAATGGTATAGAAAGAACAAATTATCATTTGATGAATGAAAAGGTTTTAAAAAAGCACTTCGAAGAAAAATTTAGACAAGAATTGATTCGCGAAATTTTTCATCCCGGGACTGCGGAGGAAAATTATTATGTTTAAAAAATAAGTATATTAACGAAACTTTTATAACAGCGACTGCCTTTAAAGGAAGAGAGGCGACAAAATATTCATTCGATGAATTTTAAACTTTAAAAAACCGCTGAGGTAAAAACTAAACGCCACAATTGAATCACAAAATTTCTCATCCCGGTACTGCGGATGAAAAATTTTGTTTGCAAGAAAAACGTATGAATACGAAAATTTTCCCAATAACTGCCGTTGGGAAATGAAAAGAGTCACACAAATTTACAGTTAAAACTAATAGGCTTTCAAAAAAACCTTCGGGGGAACAACGAAACGAGTCGCTTGAATCAAGAAATTTCTCATCCCGGGACTGCGGCTGGAAAATATTATGCTTGCAAGAAATACGTATAAATGATACCATTTTCTCAAAAACGTGCGTTTTGAATGGTAAAGAAAAACCAAATTTTCATTTGATGAATGAAAAGCTTTTAAAAAAGCACTTGGAAGAAAAACACGAAAATTGATTCGCGATATTTTTCATCCCGAGACTGCGGAGGAAAATTATTATGTTTAAAAAATAAGTATATAAACGAAACTTTCATATCAGCGACTGCCCTTAAAGGAAGAGAGGCGACCAAATATCCATTCAATGAATTTTAAGCTTTAAAAAACCGCTGAGGTAAAAACTAAACGCCACAATTGAATCACAAAATTTCTCATTCCGGTACTGCGGATGAAAATTTTGTTTGCAAGAAATACGTATGAATACGAAAATTTTCTCAATAACTGCCGTTTGGAAGTGAAAAGAGTAACACAAATTTACAATTAAAACTAACAGTCTTTATAAAAAACCCTCGGGGGAACAACTAAACGAGTCGCTTGAATCACGAAATTTCTCATCCCGGGACTGCGGCTGGAAAACGTTATGCTTGCAAGAAATACGTATAAATGATACCATTTTCTCAAAAACGACCGTTTTGAAAGGTAAAGAAAGGAACAAATTTTCATTTGATGAATGAAGAGCCTTTTAAAAAGCACTTGGAAGAAAAACTTACACGAAAATTGATTCGCGAAATTACTCATCCCGGGACTGCGGAGGAAAATTATTATTTTTAAAAAATACGTGTATTAACGAAACTTTTAAAATAGCGAGTGCTTTGAAAGGAAGAAAGGCGACCAAATATTCATTCAATGAATTTTAAGCTTCAAAAAAACAACTGAGGTTAAAACTAAACGCCACAATTAAATCACAAAATTTCTCATCACGGGACTGCGGATGAAAAATTTTATTTTTGCAAGAAATATGTTTGAATACAAAAGTTTTCCCAATACCTGCCGTTTGGAAAGGAAAAAAAACACAAATTTACAATTAAAACTAACAGGCTTTCAAAAAAACCCTCGGGGGAACAACTAAACGAGTCGCTTGAATCACGAAATTTCTTATCCCGGGACTGCGGCTAGAAAACGTTATGCTTGCAAGAAATACGTATAAATGATACCATTTTCTCAAAAACGACCGTTTTGAATGGTAAAGAAAGAACAAATTTTCATTTGATGAATGAAAAGCTTTTAGAAAAATACTTGGAAGAAAAACTTACACGAAAATTGATTCAAGAAATTTCTCATCCCAGGACTGCGGAAAAATTTTTATGTTAAAAAAGTACGTATATTAACGAAGCTTTCATAACAGCGACTGCTTTAAAAGGAAGGGAGGCAACCAAATATTCATTCAATGAATTTTAAGCTTTAAAAAACCGCTGAGGTAAAAACTAAACGCCACAATTCAATCACAAAATTTCTCATCCCGGTACTGCGGATAAAAAATGTTATGTTTTTCAAGATATACGTTTAAATACGAAAATTCTCTTAATAACTGCCGTTTGGAAATGAAAAGAGTCAAACAAATTTACAATTAAAACTAACAGGCTTTCAAAAAAACCCTCGTTGGAACAACCAAACGAGTCGCTTGAATCACGAAATTTCTCATCCCGGGCTGCGGCTGGAAAACGTTATGCTTGCAAGAAATACGTATAAATGATACCACTTTCTCAAAAACGACCGTTTTGAAAGGAAAAGAAAGGAAAAAATTTTCTTTTGATGAGTAAAGAGCCTTTAAAAAAGCACTTGTAAGAAAAACTTACACGCAAATTGATTCGCGAAATTTCTCATCCCGGGACTGCGGAGGAAAATTATTATGTTTAATAAGTACGTATATTAACGAAACTTTTGTAACAGCTAATGCTTTGAAAAGAAGAGAGGCGACCAAATATTCATTTAATTAATTTTAAGCTTTAAAAAACCGCTGAGGCAAAACTAAACGCAACAATTGAATCACAAAATTTCTCAACCCGGTACTGCGGAACAAAATCTTTATGTTTGCAAGAAATAAGTTTGAATACGACAATTTTCTGAATAACTGCCGTTTGGAAATGAAAAGAGTCTACCAAATTTACAATTAAAACTAACAGGCTTCCAAAAAAACCCTCGGGGGAACAACTAAACGAGTCACTTGAATCACGAAATTTCTCATCCCGGGACTGCGGCTGGAAAACTTTATGCTTGCAAAAAATACGTATAAATGATACCATTATCTCAAAAACGACCGTTTTGAATGTTAAAGAAAGAACAAATTTTCATTTGATGAATGAAAAGCTTTTAAAAAAGCACTTGGAAGAAAAATTTAGACAAGAATTGATTCGCGAAATTTTTAATCCCGGGACTGCGGAGTAAAATTATTATGTTTAAAAAATAAGTATATTAACGAAACTTTTATAACAGCGACTGCCTTTAAAGGAAGAGAGGCGACAAAATATTCATTCAATGAATTTTAAACTTTAAAAAACCGCTGAGGTAAAAACTAAACGCCACAATTGAATCACAAAATTTCTCATCCCGGTACTGCGGATGAAAAATTTTGTTTGCAAGAAAAACGTATGAATACGAAAATTTTCCCAATAACTGCCGTTGGTTAATGAAAAGAGTCACACAAATTTACAGTTAAAACTAATAGGCTTTCAAAAAAACCTTCGGGGGAACAACGAAACGAATCGCTTGAATCAAGAAATTTCTCATCCCGGGACTGCGGCTGAAAAATATTATGCTTGCAAGAAATACGTATAAATGATACCATTTTCTCAAAAACGTGCGTTTTGAATGGTAGAGAAAGAACAAATTTTCATTTGATGAATGAAAAGCTTTTAAAAAAGCACTTGGAAGAAAAATTTAGACAAGAATTGATTCGCGAAATTTTTAATCCTGGGACTGCGGAGGAAAATTATTATGTTTAAAAAATACGTATATTAACGAAACTTTTATAATAGCGAGTGCTTTGAAAGGAAGAAAGGCGACCAAATATTCATTCAATGAATTTTAAGCTTAAAAAAAACCGCTGAGGTTAAAACTAAACGCCACAATTCAATCACAAAATTTCTCATCCCGGTAATGCGGATGAAAAATTTTATGTTTGATAGAAATACTTTTGAATACGAAAGTTTTCCCAATAACTGGCGTTTGGAAATGAAAAGAGTAACACAAATTTACAATTAAAACTATCAGGCTTCCAAAAAAACCCTCGGGGGAACAACTAAACGAGTCGCTTGAATCACGAAATTTCTCATCCCGGGACTGCGGCTGGAAAACGTTATGCTTGCAAGAAATACGTATAAATGACACCATTTTCTCAAAAACGACCGTTTTGAAAGGTAAAGAAAGGAACAAATTTTCATTTGATGAATGAAGAGCCTTTTAAAAAGCACTTGGAAGAAAAACCTACACGAAAATTGATTCGCGAAATTACTCATCCCGGGACTGCGGAGGAAAATTATTATTTTTAAAAAATACGTATATTACCGAAACTTTTATAATAGCGAGTGTTTGAAAGGAAGAAAGGCGACCAAATATTCATTCAATGAATTTTAAGATTTAAAAAACCGCTGAGGTAAAAACTAAACGCCACAATTGAATCACAAAATTTCTCATCCCAGTGCTGCGGATGAAAATTTTGTTTGCAAGAAATACGTATGAATACGAAAATTTTCTCAATAACTGTCGTTTGGAAGTGAAAAGAGTCACACAAATTTACAGTTAAAACTAATAGGCTTTCAAAAAAACCCTCGGGGAAACAACGAAACGAATCGCTTGAATCACGAAATTTCTCATTCCGGGACTGCGGCTGGAAAACGTTATGCTTGCAAGAAATACGTATAAATGATACCATTATCTCAAAAACGACCGTTTTGAATGGTAAAGAAAGAACAAATTTTCATTTGATGAATGAAAAGCTTTTAGAAAAATACTTGGAAGAAAAACTTACACGAAAATTGATTCACGAAATTTCTCATCCCGGGACTGCGGAGGAAAATTATTATGTTTAAAAAGTACGTATATTAACGAAACTTTTATAACAGCGACTGCTTTGAAAGGAAGGGAGGCAACCAAATATTCATTCAATGAATTTTAAGATTTAAAAAACCGCTGAGGTAAAAACTAAACGCCACAATTCAATCACAAAATTTCTCATCCCGGTACTGCGGATGAAAAATTTTATGTTTGCAAGAAATACCTTTGAATACGAAAGTTTTCCCAATAACTGCCGTTTGGAAATGAAAAGAGTAACACAAATTTACAATTAAAACTAACAGTCTTTATAAAAAACCCTCGGGGGAACAACTAAACGAGTCGCTTGAATCACGAAATTTTTCATCCCGGGACTGCGGCTGGAAAACGTTCTGCTTGCAAGAAATACGTATAAATGATACCATTTTCTCAAAAACGACCGTTTTGAAATGTAAAGAAAGGAACAAATTTTTATTTGATGAATGAAGAGCCTTTAAAAAAGCACTTGGAAGAAAAACTTACACGAAAATTGATTCGCGAAATTACTCATCCCGGGACTGCGGAGGAAAATTATTATGTTTAAAAAATACGTATATTAACGAAACTTTTATAATAGCGAGTGCTTTGAAAGGAAGAAAGGCGACCAAATATTCATTCAATGAATGTTAAGCTTCAAAAAAACCGCTGAGGTTAAAACTAAACGCCACAATTCAATCACAAAATTTCTCATCCCGGTACTGCGGATAAAAAATTTTATGTTTGATAGAAATACTTTTGAATACGAAAGTTTTCCCAATAACTGCCGTTTGGAAATGAAAAGAGTAACACAAATTTACAATTTAAACTAACAGTCTTTTTAAAAAACCCTCGGGGGAACAACAAAACGAGTCGCTTGAATCACGAAATTTCTCATCCCGGGACTGCGGCTGGAAAACTTTATGCTTTCAAAAAATACGTTTAATGATACCATTTTCTCAAAAACGACCGTTTTGAATGGTAAAGAAAGAACAAATTTTCATTTGATGAATGAAAAGCTTTTAAAAAAGCACTTGGAAGAAAAATTTAGACAAGAATTGATTCGCGAAATTTTTTATCCCGGGACTGCGGAGGAAAATTATTATGTTTAAAAAATAAGTATATTAACGAAACTTTTATAACAGCGACTGCCTTTAAAGGAAGAGAGGCGACAAAATATTCATTCAATGAATTTTAAGCTTTAAAAAACCGCTGAGGTAAAAACTAAACACCACAATTGAATCACAAAATTTCTCATCCTGGTACTGCGGATGAAAAATTTTGTTTGCAAGAAAAACGTATGAATACGAAAATTTTCCCAATAACTGCCGTTTGGAAATGAAAAGAGTCACAAAAATTTACAATTAAAACTAACAGTCTTTTTAAAAAACCCTCGAGGGAACAACTAAATGAGTCGCTTGAATCACGAAATTTCTCATCCCGGGACTGCGGCTGGAAAACTTAATGCTTGCAAAAAATACGTATAAATGATACCATTATCTCAAAAACGACCGTTTTGAATGGTAAAGAAAGAACAAATTTTCATTTGATGAATGAAAAGCTTTTAAAAAAGCACTTGGAAGAAAAACACGAAAATTGATTCGCGATATTTTTCATCCCGAGACTGCGGAGGAAAATTATTATGTTTAAAAAATAAGTATATAAACGAAACTTTCATATCAGCGACTGCCCTTTAAGGAAGAGAGGCGACCAAATATTCATTCAATGAATTTTAGGCTTTAAAAAACCGCTGAGGTAAAAACTAAACGCCACAATTGAATCACAAAATTTCTCATCCCGGTACTGCGGATGAAAATTTTGTTTGCAAGAAATACGTATGAATACGAAAATTTTCTCAATAACTGTCGTTTGGAAGTGAAAAGAGTCACACAAATTTACAGTTAAAACTAATAGGCTTTCAAAAAAACCCTCGGGGAAACAACGAAACGAATCGCTTGAATCACGAAATTTCTCATCCCGGGACTGCGGCTGGAAAACGTTATGCTTGCAAGAAATACGTATAAATGATACCATTATCTCAAAAACGACCGTTTTGAATGGTAAAGAAAGAACAAATTTTCATTTGATGAATGAAAAGCTTTTAGAAAAATACTTGGAAGAAAAACTTACACGAAAATTGATTCACGAAATTTCTCATCCCGGGACTGCGGAGGAAAATTATTATGTTTAAAAAGTACGTATATTAACGAAACTTTTATAACAGCGACTGCTTTGAAAGGAAGGGAGGCAACCAAATATTCATTCAATGAATTTTAAGATTTAAAAAACCGCTGAGTTAAAAACTAAACGCCACAATTCAATCACAAAATTTCTCATCCCGGTACTGCGGATGAAAAATTTTATGTTTGCAAGAAATACCTTTGAATACGAAAGTTTTCCCAATAACTGCCGTTTGGAAATGAAAAGAGTAACACAAATTTACAATTAAAACTAACAGTCTTTATAAAAAACCCTCAGGGGAACAACTAAACGAGTCGCTTGAATCACGAAATTTTTCATCCCGGGACTGCGGCTGGAAAACGTTCTGCTTGCAAGAAATACGTATAAATGATACCATTTTCTCAAAAACGACCGTTTTGAAATGTAAAGAAAGGAACAAATTTTCATTTGATGAATGAAGAGCCTTTAAAAAAGCACTTGGAAGAAAAACTTACACGAAAATTGATTCGCGAAATTACTCATCCCGGGACTGCGGAGGAAAATTATTATGTTTAAAAAATACGTATATTAACGAAACTTTTATAATAGCGAGTGCTTTGAAAGGAAGAAAGGCGACCAAATATTCATTCAATGAATTTTAAGCTTCAAAAAAACCGCTGAGGTTAAAACTAAACGCCACAATTCAATCACAAAATTTCTCATCCCGGTACTGCGGATAAAAAATTTTATGTTTGATAGAAATACTTTTGAATACGAAAGTTTTCCCAATAACTGCCGTTTGGAAATGAAAAGAGTAACACAAATTTACAATTTAAACTAACAGTCTTTTTAAAAAACCCTCGGGGGAACAACTAAACGAGTCGCTTGAATCACGAAATTTCTCATCCCGGGACTGCGGCTGGAAAACTTAATGCTTGCAAAAAATACGTATAAATGATACCATTATCTCAAAAACGACCGTTTTGAATGGTAAAGAAAGAACAAATTTTCATTTGATGAATGAAAAGCTTTTAAAAAAGCACTTGGAAGAAAAATTTAGACAAGAATTGATTCGCGAAGTTTTTAATCCCGCGACTGCGGAGGAAAATTATTATGTTTAAAAAATAAGTATATTAACGAAACTTTTATAACAGCGACTGCCTTTAAAGGAAGAGAGGCGACAAAATATTCATTCAATGAATTTTAAACTTTAAAAAACCGCTGAGGTAAAAACTAAACGCCACAATTGAATCACAAAATTTCTCATCCCGGTACTGCGGATGAAAAATTTTGTTTGCAAGAAAAACGTATGAATACGAAAATTTTCCCAATAACTGCCGTTGGGAAATGAAAAGAGTCACACAAATTTACAGTTAAAACTAATAGGCTTTCAAAAAAACCTTCGGGGGAACAACGAAACGAGTCGCTTGAATCAAGAAATTTCTCATCCCGGGACTGCGGCTGGAAAATATTATGCTTGCAAGAAATACGTATAAATGATACCATTTTCTCAAAAACGTGCGTTTTGAATGGTAAAGAAAGACCAAATTTTCATTTGATGAATGAAAAGCTTTTAAAAAAGCACTTGGAAGAAAAACACGAAAATTGATTCGCGATATTTTTCATCCCGAGACTGCGGAGGAAAATTATTATGTTTAAAAAATAAGTATATAAACGAAATTTTCATATCAGCGACTGCCCTTAAAGGAAGAGAGGCGACCAAATATCCATTCAATGAATTTTAAGCTTTAAAAAACCGCTGAGGTAAAAACTAAACGCCACAATTGAATCACAAAATTTCTCATCCCGGTACTGCGGATGAAAATTTTGTTTACAAGAAATATGTTTGAATACAAAAGTTTTCCCAATAACTGCCGTTTGGAAAGGAAAAAAAACACAAATTTACAATTAAAACTAACAGGCTTTCAAAAAAACCCTCGGGGGAACAACTAAACGAGTCGCTTGAATCACGAAATTTCTTATCCCGGGACTGCGGCTAGGAAAGTAGGGGGAAAATGTTTGTCCTGGCGCAGGTTTGACCTTGACATTCCAACCCGGAACTATCGGTCGCAGAGAAAAACAAATGACGTCACGTGAAAGAGGGGGGCATTTGTCCTTCAAAGGCAATATAATTGCATCACGTCAACCCAACCCACGCAGGAAAAATCATCCTGGCGCAAGTTTCACCTTGAAACTCAAACCCGGATACATCAACAACTATCGGTCGTAGAGAAAAACAAAAAACGTCACGTGAAAGAGGGGGGAGGGAGCATTTTTCCTTCATATGCAATCTAGTTGTATAACGTTAACCCAACCCATGCAGGAAAAATCATGACCCAAGGCCATCGCCTCCTATATCTCCAGAACTATCGATTGAAGAGTACAACAAACGGTGCCAAGTGAAAAGGGAGGCAATTATACTTCAGATAAATGCCTTAAAGTGTCCCCTTTAAATTGAACAATATATAGATTTCATCAATTATCTCGTTAATTTCCTATCAAATACCCTAGTGCTGTAAAATAGAATTGGCAGATAAAAACATAGGACACAGGCCATCCCCTCTGTCCTATCGATAACCATCCCAGCATCCGGCATAGGACCCTGCTTCTAGAAAATCCAAGATGGCGTGTTTCAGGAACGGCTTCTACTACCCTAATGCTGCCATATCCCATTGGCAGTTACCAAGATCTTAACAAGTGAGGTTGCAACGTGACTCCTCCCACTTATGTATATAAATAACCTCTTCCGAAAAGAAGCTCATTCTCCGTCAACATGAGCGTGAAAATTGACTTTTTATGTGCTCGCTTGGGTGACGCATATCTGCGCATGGAGCGAATAGAAGATGAGGATGCGTACTCAATATACATCCCGAGAGAAAGAATTGAAAATACCGATTTTATGCTATCAGTTTCTTTCCTAACTACGTACTACTGTGTGTTCCGACACCAGAACCGTGAGTTTGATGTCGTCGGGCAAAAAGTGAAATTTTCCGGCTTTCAAGATGGAAGTGGGAGAGTCGTGAGATTCAACATCACCCAGGCATCTGACATCTCCGATCCTGAGAGGCGTCTAAAGGCCGAGGAGCAGCTTCCCTTCATTTGGCTGGACGTGTACGAAGCACATCGCCCTCAATCGAGAGTAAATGGAGGATATGTTCTAGAGCGTCGAGGAAGAACTGAGTTTGACGGTGGATCGCAATTTGTTAGCAAAGGAGATCGCGTGGAAGTTGACGGAGTGAAGCCAGTTTGCTACACAGACCATAAAGAATCGAAAGTGCGATACTGTACCACGGACCATATCCGAGGCACCCGTCTGAGAGTGATCAAATTTGTACTCAAATTTGAAGATGAAATGTTAATATATTAAAGTAAATAAAAGTTTATTATTGAACATTGTTTTTTATTACTCATTTTATGGGATATAAGGTTAGAAATAAAACACGGATACGGGTTTTACACAATTTATTAAAGCATACATACATTTTTTTACTGGTTTTCATTACAACAATAATAATTTTTACATTTTTTTTTACAAATTTTATTTTGAATACACCATTCAGCCAACTTGAAACAGTTTTTTCTTGCACATTGTGTGGTATTCTGGTGTGCAGGTAATAAGCATCCCTCATGTGTAGTTAATTTCTTGAGCGAGGGACAGCCGTACAGTTCGAGATTAGCAACACAAATTCCCTCGGGAAGAAGACCGTTTAAGAAAGATGCCTTTTGTACACCCTTGGTATATAAATATTTATATGGCCTCGTATAATTGGATAATACACTCTCCAAATTAGAATAATCCACGTCTCCAGAATATTCCGTCAAGCCGTGATAATTGTTACGCAGCCAAGTCGCCTCTTTAGTATAAAGAATTCTCGCCGGCGATTTAAATAGCCACGTATTACAACATTTGTTCTGGACAGCGATGATTGCCAATTCCTTGACAATAAATTTTCCATCGCTGGTCATAAATCCTTGAAATTCGATAATGGCACTCATCGCGATGTATGTCCAACTTACAAGGTTTTTACACCCAATGCCAGGGGTTGAACTTACATCAAGACCTTTTAACTTACAGAACTTTCATTCGTGCCAGAGGTTAAAAAGTCTTACATTCGCACACAGGAAGCCAAATACTTTTAGTCATCAGCCGAATCATACGCAATGAGTACCTTCTCCAATTCAAGCCTCTGTATATCACAATTTGCAATATTATTTGCTAATTTATTCGCGAGAAACTGTTTTATTTTTTGACGACTATCCAAAAGCCTCTGGAGAAATAGATTTATCAGTTTGAAGAGTTGTATTAGAGCCCCCCACTCATCACCATTCAAGTTGACGGTGTTTTTCGTTAAATTGCTTTTCAAAACCAAATGTCTCTTCCCAAAGTAATTTGCATATGCCAAGCAGGGTGACGTTAACACACCTTTTTCTCCCCTATAAAAGTACACGTTTACAGTCTCTATCGAATTTGAGATGCTTTCCCATTCACTTTGTGAAAATGTTACACTTTTTTTACCGTTAAATTGAACCACTGATTCAAAGTCACTTCCGTAACCAATGCACACGCTCTTTGTCTTTGTCTCATTCAAATAATACACAGTTTGAAGAAGTAAATTGTTCAAAAGTCGAGGCGGAGAGCAAGTCGAATGTCCAGCAGGTCTCTTTCTCTTCACCGGTGGTGACTGGAGAACCGCATCCACTGACGGCTGCATCACGACTGAAGTCTAGCATGTATTAAAATTGCTTAAGAGATCGGCGATGGAAGAGGGGATGGGGAACAGTCATCTGGGCAGGGCTCAACCTCAGCCTTGAGGCGGTTGTATTGGAACCACTGCGCCAGAGAGTGCGCGTTTCTGAGGGCACAAACGCTACTGCGCAATTTATGACAGGGATTCAGGCAGGAAAATGAGGGGAAGGTACATTTCTCGGGATGGGGGCAGGCCAGCTCCTTTTCCATGCAAATGAACGTGCGCCCCGTGAGATCAGAGAGAAATTCGCACTCTGCCTCGCTAAATGCGTAAAGCCCCGTGACCCCCTCTATGATGGCTTCCAAAGCTGGGGCCAACTCGATGTGTGAGATGAAGCCGTGCTCAAACGAGGTCTCCTCGTTGCAATGAAGTGGATCTTGAAATCGAAGCTTCTTTCCTCCAGCTGTGAGCTTTCCATGACGACGAAAACTGCCCCAAAAGAGACGATTGCTATCCAAATCGACGGCTGCCATCTCCGTAACTCCCCCCTTTGAAAAGCACACGGCCACGATGATCTGCATCCTTTGGCTTTCTCTTCCGCAATGGATGTTTTCCTCACCAATTCGTCCTATTTATTCTGGAACAGCACCGTTGAGCTCTAGGGTGACATCTGACGCGTCGTAGTTGGTTGAAGGTTAGACGGAACAGCTTCAAGGCTCGGCAGTCGTTGAGATGGGGGATGGTTTGGTGGAATTGGTTGAGGAATTTGTGTAGTTTTTGTCCTAAAGATTTACTCGTGGTATAGAGACAGCAGTATTCACCGCAAATATCCGAATGAAAGCTTTGAATTTGTACGCGATTTTGAGTGACTGTGAATGGTTTTAAAAATTGGCGTACGTTCGCTACGAAGGGAGGCAGACCATAAGAATCAAAATACTCGGCTGAATGATTGTCCAAGTATATCCCCACCCAGTGAGAACCCGGTAAATTAGAAGGATTTAATTAACTATGTAAACTCCATTTTGAGGTGATTTTGGTAACCTATCAGATGCATAGACTCCGCGGAATATTTTTAATTGTCTTAATAACGTATCTATCTGCACGCTATCCATGACTAAAAGTTTGCGATAATGTTCCTGTCCTTATCTATTTCCAATGTAGCGTCATACTCTGCAAAAAGCAGACACGTGACTGTTTTTGTCAACTCTCGCTCGAATTTAGCCTCTATTCTCACAACACCTCTATCTCCTAAACTTATATGATCCTCATTCCCAGAATTGTCGGGGGTTAGATCAAAGACTAGCATGAAATAACCGTGTCCAAACATGTCGTACGTGATTTGATTACCTCTGTCAGCGTGCTTTATTCCAGTACCCGAAAATAATGTATCGTACGCACGTGCCCAATATTTTTTCCCGTAGAAATTACACTCCAAACCTTCCGAAGGAATCTGAACACCGTTTACAAACATTGAAAAATTCTCCAATGAATAATGAGATAAGGCGAACGGATTCCTCATCACACTGCCCGCATATGATTTATTATTTACCATTGCAAAAACGATTGTGTTAGGTATCCGTCCAACAATAGCATTATCGATATTCAAGGTTCGACCTCCGGCAGGTATAGTAAAAGTCTTTAGTTCAGTTCTTTTGTAATGATATTTCGCATTTTTCCCACTTTGTAATATTTTACTATGCGCCACCAATATGGACGGATTGATTTCAAACTGTTGCACGGAAAGGGTAGCGTCGAGAATTTTCAAGACTCCTTCTTCTCCCTCCATGAGATAGAAGGAGGGAGGTGCAAGCATCAACCTAATTCCAACATCGACTCGATCCAGCAATAGTTGCGACTGATTGAACACGTCCACGTGCAATTTACCAAATAGTTCCACCTCGGTGCTATTCTTGAACCATGATTTTCGTTTCGTGTACCCTGCATTGGAAGAATCCGTCTTATCGATATCATTTCCCGTATCTAATTCCCAGCCTACATTACGCAGGTGCGTTCTGCTCGCATCGACCCCATAGTTTAACGCGTTTTCGAAAAAGCTCCTATAGTGGTAATTATCCTCGGATGGTGTGACAAGAGTTCCATTGAAATATACATTACACTGTTCAAAGAGAGAATGGAGAAGATTGTTGACGACTCCCGGCTGATTGGTATCACTATCGGTAAAGTCAGTTAAATTCTTTTTTACAGAGTTTCACCTTAAGTCTCAGATAAACGCTATTCAAGTCCTTGTACGCATCTCCAGAATTTTTATTAGAAATTCGATAACGGATCTATTATCCAACGAAGAGATGGGTTTATATGATACAAGTCGCTTCGAGAGAATGTTCGTCTGTATCGGAGGATTGGGTTGGAATATGTCCAGCGAACTCAGCATGTGCTCACTCATTATGAAAAAATATCACTCAGCGCGACCTTTCCTCGTTTCCGCCTTCTACTCGAATGCTGTTTTTTCTTACCACCAACGGGTTTTATTTTATTTAGCCTTGGACGTTTCACGAACATCAATCGTCCACCAGTCATACCTTTCAACTTATCCTCGGCCTTGCGTTTCAAGTTCTGCCCCGCCTCGTTTATTCTACTGCGCAGTATATCCTTTACCGGTTTAGTCCCAAGGTCCGCGAGTGCCGCCGCTCCCGCACTCGCTGCTTCCTTACCCACACTTTTCAGTCCGCTGAATAGTAATGGCTTAGCAAAACGCCACAGACCTGCGAGAAAACTTCCAATACCTCGTCCCTTTTGTACCCTGTACGAAGCTCTATACAATGGCCCAATCTCTCCCCCCACCTGCTTCGCATAATAACTGTAATATCGGTCCACCACCGATGCCATCTCGACGCAGAATGATAAACTAACGTGAATTAGTTCCTTTTTATAAAGTGTAACACTATTATAGAGCTTTGCTCACCACTACGAAAAGATATGGGCTCACCGAGTTTATCAATCAGTAGAATTTCGATGCTTTCGATATGGTTCTTCTCAACGGGGAAATAATATATCGGATTGAATGTCTGATATTCACCAATTTTAGTATTCAAGATGCGTACGCATCGACTGAGCGAATCACCCACAAATTGCGGTTTGATTATATCTGTGTAGACATATATGTTGGAAGAGGAGTTTGCTATGATTCCTTTTACCACATCGCTTTTGTTTATTGCATGTGCTTCCTTCGCTGCTAGTATGGATATTATACCTGATATGTCTCCACGAATGTAATTTCTACTAATCGTACTAAAATCCGACAGAGTAGTAATAAATAAATCTCGAAAGGAATTATACGTGCCCGGAAGTAAAGTGTAAGTAACGTTTTTAGCAGTAATTAACACGCCAGGTTCTATACGCTCACTCAATCCTGATACGTTTTCAGCGAATGGAAGATCATCATTATTCGCATTAAAGATTTCCGTTTGTACTGCTTTACGTTTCGCTTTATCTAGTTCGAGGAATGGTTTGACAAAGGCCTTACCTAGTGATTCGTATGAGCCAGTAGGCACTACAAAGAACGAACCATCTTTTAATCTAATTTTAACGTCGCTAGATTCATACCTCGGTCCTCCTCCTATCTCTCCGCGAACTAATCCCTTTTCATTTCGCGTTCTATTATCTTTAGAAGACGCTTCTTCTTCTTCCTCCAAAGTTCCAGCATCTCCAATTACCTCTCTTACTTCACCAGAAAGAATATGAATAGATGGAAGGGAAATTTCCGCCAGACCTACGTACCAATCATCATTCATCAAATCGATACGATGACTCAATTTTGTTTTGTAGTTAGCTATCGTATTTCTCGGATAGAAATCCCTCGAACTGTCGCTAAGTAGTGTAAGATAAAATTCGTTCATAATGTACGCACGGAGGAGGCAGGAATCCAAGAATTAAATGAGGATGGGTATCCTTCCCACTTGACAAAGTATTCCAATTTAGGTCCACTCCCTTTACGTCTCAAAACTTTTTCTATCCTATATTCCGTCTCGGAGGACACATTCACCTTGACTAGTTCTTCCACATAGAAACTACCCTTTATATCCTCACCGTTAAGGTCCTTCAATTTATATGTCGGTATTGACCTCGATCGATCCACGTCCGCGATTTTGAATATTTCACTAGTATAGTTTGGAGTGTATCCTTTGGTAAATGGAAGTCGCTCCTTACTGATTCTCACATAATCATTCGCGTTCAATTTAAAATCCTTGCTAGTAAGTGGTTTCCTCATGTGACTAGCGATTGAAAATGCATTTTTTGCATTCACTTTGGAGGGTGCGATACCTGTGCTAGAATGAACGCAATTGTTATAACTACTAATGAGGTTTGGGAGCACATCGACATATTTGTAGGTTGTGTATTTCGTGAAATACTTGTACATTTTAGACTTTAGCGTGCGATTGAAACGTTCAACGAGGCTAGCCTTAATGTCCGGATTATTTGTGGTGTAAAACTTTACCCCTCGATTCGAGAGAAAAGTTTTAAATTTACTATTAACAAATTCACCCCCTTTATCGCTCTGAATTTTCAATGGTTTGCGTTCGCAAAATATAGCCTTAAATACTTCAATTATCTCCTCCGGCCTCTTTGTCCTCAAAGCTTTCGCCCACGCAAAACGGGAGAATAGGTCTATTATAGTCATAATGTAACAGCACCCGTTGTTGTATTTTTTCAATCTTCTCAAATCATTCAAATCGCACTGCCAGCACTCATCAATGTAAGTTACGTTATAGTGATTTCTGGGGAACCTTTTCCTCACCGGTTTGTGTCGTGTATATGCCTCTTGAGATTCTAACCACTCACGAATCACCTTTCGGCCTATTCCCGTAGCTTTATATAATTTTTCAACCGATGAAAACCCGGCAGGGTGCTCTGGGCTATTATATATGTTCTCAATCACGTCGTGTCCCAATCCGGACCGTATGTCTTCGGTTTTCTTACGCGCTCGCTTTTTCTCGGAATTTTTCTTGGAGACGGTAGCTGTTGTTTTCTTTCTCGCGATAGGTTTCGTTTTTTTCTCGTTGACGTTACGCTTTCCATTCCCCCTAGCCTTTCGTGTATGCGTCCCCATGTCGAGTCTAAATCTTTATTCAACCTTTTCACTTCTGCCAGAGTTTTTCTCAATGCGGGGATTTCCTCTCTCTCGTCAGCAACTCGTGACCTCGTTGGTGTTTCTACCAAGGACTTGACTATTGGAACGTGTACGGGGGAGTTTATATCTGAGACGGCGTCAAGGTATTTATCGAGTATTCTTTTATACAAATGCCACTTATCAATATCCTTTATACTTTTCTTAACCAACACACCTTTCATTTCCTTGTCCAATGTACTCAACCTAGCCTTTACACGACTTCGATCAAAAACTTCCGGAGTCACGACTAGCATCTTACGCAGGCTCATTTTCCCAGCAGGCTACCGATGACACCGCTTAAAATTGATCCCAGCAATAATGGTAAAAAACCACCTTTTTGTACGAGCAGCGCACGTTTCTTCTTCACACTCGCCCCCCGCACAGCTAACTTTCTCAACGTGTTACGATGTTTGGATAGTTTTTGTTTTAACCTATTATCTATCTTATGGTTCCCGTTAAGTGTATTCAAACAACAATCGCAAATGGCTTTGATCAACTCGTCGTCCGAGGTTTTAACAATCGCAGTGCGAAGTTTTGGTTTTGCCGATTTTAAGACGTGGAGCAAATGTTTATTGTTCTTCAATCTTTTCATCGTGTAGGGACATGTAAACTACAGTTGCCCCGTCTTTAGGAAATATTTTCGTTCTAAAACGAAACCTCTCGTCTGAGTCCTGACCAAGATCCAGAACCAAATAACCGAATGATTGTTGCGTAACTTGTTTATATACCCTCTCCAATTCCCCCGATTTTTCCGGATACACCTGCCTAGCCAAGTGACCAAATTGCGACCTATCTCTAGGATTCTTAAAGACAACGATATACTTGGAATTTAGCGAGATGTTTCTCGCTTGCGGGTTTTGATAAAAAATATTCTGCGTAATTAGGAAAACCGAAATGTTAAAGTGATGGCTTCCTCTAGTGAACAGTTTAGAGACGTCTTTGCTATAGGCCCCTTCGCTCATTAAATCATCAATCACGTACAACGTTGGCACACCACCAAATTCTTCGAAAGGCGGTATTTCGGTTCGAAATTGAACGGGTATTCTAATGCTTGGTTCACTTCCAGGAGCACAGCACCATACTATTTGGTGTATCGGGCTATTCACCATATAATCTAAATTTTCCAAAAACTGCGTGACAAATGTGGTTTTCCCGCAGCCTGAGGGACCCGCGCAAATACAGGTAAACGGATGCTTCCAGGCTAACGTCATGGTTAACACTGAAATTTAGATTAAAAATATCTTTCTTTTATAATTTCAATCGCCGTTAAAAGCATCATTATGCGTTCGTTTTCGTGGAATTTTATAGTGACCCCACGCAAACGTTTTTATCCCGTCTTCACAAAGGTATCGCTTATCGTCGGATGCATTCAGCGTGACTTTATTCATCTCCATGGTGTAAATATTATGCATTTTACTCCGTATCACGTTCATTTTTCGAAATACCACCGAGTTCTCCCGGAGACATTGTACATAGTCGTTAAATTTTAAACCTTTTTCCTTAACAACTTTGGTTATTCCTTTTGCTTTCTTCTTTTCTTTACCTCCCTCTACCTTGAACGAATAAAGTTTACTACGTAATCCGACAAAATGTGTCATTAGGTTTCCATCGCATTCGTCCTTGAATTTACCAATTACTTTTTTATTTTGATCAGAAAAGCAAAAGTGATCCTTTGGATAATTCGACGTGTCAAATGCATCTAGGTTCCCCAGAAAATCCCTATACACATCATCCGTTTTTATTTCATATACGAAGCTATCAGTATCGGTGTAGGCGAGGGATATATTTTCCCCGTATTTCGGAAGCATTGTTCTATAATGAAAGTTATACATTAAAGTCTTACTCAAGTCCAAGACACGGAAACCTATATATATAGGTTTATTCATTTTTATGACTGCCTTCCGCATGTGAATGGCAACTAAACACTCGTGAAAAATCGTCCTATCCAGAAATGTTGACTTATTAATTAGTTTTTGTAGTCTTTTTTCGTTTACCACTAATTCCATATTCATACGTTTCCTCACGTTCTCCATTGTTTTCCCAAATACTGCATTGTTCATCAGTTTATAGAAATCCTTCTCAAAATCATTGACTGCCATTTTTCTTTTCTCAGTGTTCAAATCAATATAGGTCTTTAACCAAGGTGATTGACTAAACCTGATTACTCTATGCACCTTCTTCAGCACCAGTCCTAGTTCTAAAGCTCGTTTCAAGTTTACGTAATGAATTGCATATTTACTCTTATTTTCGAGAGTTGTTAGCAGTTTTTTATGTTTACCGCCAGGTGGTGTCTTGTTTTCCGGGCAAAGAGGGAGATCTGAATGTGTATCGTGTAGCCTATGTGGGTACTCAAGATCAACTTCGAGAATATATCCAGTTTCACTGTCTTCGGGAACATTTTCAACGTTTAAATCATCAATTTCTGCCTGTGTTAACCATCGAAATTTACCGTAGGGAAGGGGTCTCGAAAGGGCCCACCCATAGAGATTGTTAGCGTCTAGATATGTCAAATAGGTTGGACCTGAATCTGGGTCATGACTTGACATGTATCTATTGTTCGATTCGCAGTACCTTTTACAGCATTGTGAAATTCCTCCTCGGATGCCGTTTTCAATCATTAGTATCATGTCGTAGTCAGTCAAAAGCTCTAGTTCTATTTCAGTGTATTTGAGCATTGCATCAAAAGTTAAACCTGGAGCAGTATAATACCACGCAGGATCTAGTTTATACGCGCTGTAGCATACGTCACGAAAATTTTCAAAAACATCAGCTAAAAGGGTCACGTCGCTTTTCAGATAGACATCGCTGTAATCGCCGAGTGTTTCACATTCAAATGCGCCCCAAACATTTTCTGCATGCTGATAATCTTCGTCAGATACATATTCATCGGTCAGTCTGTTGTAAAAATTCTCCTTTTCCGGGAGCAAGGTTTCATCGAGTTTATTCAACGAATCAGTGTAATCATAGGGATAAACCCCCTTTCGTGTAACTAAATTTGTCTTTTCACCGAATATTGTGCTTGTGCATTTAAACTCTGTTAAATTGGCAACCAATGAAGCTAGAGAGGTAGGCATGAATCTAAACGTGTCAACAAACCGAATTTTGAAATTTTCCGTGATAGACTTAGAAAAAGATGTATATTTTTCTTCAGAATTTGGAATTATAAATATTTCCCTGTCATCATAGTTAAGCTCTCGTACGATGAAATGGCCATCATATGATGAGAGGTTATGAATAAAGATTGGAAGGAAATTCGGCATTTTATATTGAATGTTACAAAAATAGTGCGCAGGTCCTCTATACTTTCCTGTCAAATGATCATGGTCTCTAACTTTATTCTCCTTCAATTCTTTACCACAAATGTGACATGCGTTTGCAGTTTCAAAATCTGAGTCTTCCTCTGGAGTGAGAGGATTCATTGGAATAATATTTTTGTAAAGTTACAAACTTTTTCAGCCTCTTCTTTCATCCGTAAAATGAATACCCTAGCAGCATTGGGACCTCGGTACAGGTATGGGTCCTCGCATCCCTCAGGTCCCACTACGATGTAACTAAAGCTGAATGGGGTATGTCTCTGCATTAAATTAGTATAGGATGAGTAAGGATAAGGCTCGCAGGTACTAATATTTTCCAGAAGACATTCAAAGTCAGCGTAAATGACAAAAGGTACCCGAAAAGAATAATTTAAGTTTGTGAATTGTAAACTTTTATTGTCCTCGTCAGGTAGAATGATTTTACTCGGCTCGCCTGTACCTTTACATAGCTGTTGATGCTCTTCTAGCCTGTGCTTACTCTGGTAATGTGTGAGGCAGCGTTTGCAAGTGAATATTCTATTAGAATGCTTCGTAACTTGGGAGTGAATCAATTTATCAAAATTCCTAATCCAACAATAGTGAGCGGTTGTTTCGTTGCTAATGTAAAGGAGGTCGCGATGATCCTCGAGCTCATGATCTACAATTTTTAGTGGGTACACGAGGTTCTTATCTGTCAGACCAAAAACGTTGATTGAAATATTATTGACACGTTCGAATTTGGGAATATCTTTCAGCTCCACCGGGTACGCGATGCAGTCCCAATTGTAACCCATATGGCATGCTCGTGTCTTATACTGGGAAACTCTTTGAGGATCCTTATCGATTTTTTTGGCCCAAATGGCATACTTAAAGCAGTATTGATCATCATTTCTGATATTGATAACGGATTTAGTATTCCTAATTTTTATAGGCAGCTTAATGAATGTTGATCCTCGAAATGGCGTGTACTTGTTTATTCGCAGTTCTAAACCTAGCACATTTGATAAGGCCCATCCTGAACCTTTAGCTTGAAATTCGGACTTTTCTTTTAAAAGTTTAGAAAATGTCTCATTGATTACTTCCTCAATTTCATCTGCTAACAATAACCTGCGATTGTTGGTTTTGAAGGAAGCGTTCATTTCATCCCTCTCACCCTTTTTGAATTTGCAAATTAAAACAAGATTGAATTTAATGGCACTATTTTCCACTATTTGATCATTTATCTTTTCGATCAACTGAGTTTTGATGTTATTGAGAAATGAGATCACGTCCTGTTCACCATCTTCCACGGGAGTAATCCAAAATGTTTTCAGTCTGGAACGAATAGCTGATTCAATTTCATTGAATCCTCTCCCTATTTGCTCGTTGATTTTAATCCGGTGCGCGTTGGTATTCTCATGAGGCATAGCCTCGTCAATGTCATAGAAGATTTCACAGTAAGTGCAAAATTTTCTTCCCTTTGCCTTATCCAGCGCATTTTTCATTCGATTATACGTCCCCATATAAGAAATGTTATCGTCATCAAACACTATTTTCATATATATGTCACTTAATGCCTGTTCTAATTCTTCCGAATTGTGATAGCTACCAGCATTGTAATTTTCTGGAATTTCTTGGATAGAGGGCATGATTAAAGGTTCTTTGAGCTGTTGCTGAAATAAAATAAAAAAATGATACGTATGAAAAAATACATTTTCATCTCATTACATTAAGTGCAGGATCTAGAGGTAGAAAAACCTCGTAACGAATATCATCTACTTCATAACCCCGTTCGAACAGAAACTCGTATTCTTCTGCAATAGTTTATTGCTCAATATGATTAAACGTAGTGCGAGGTATTGAATCGGATAAATGGTACAAGATTATGTCAACTTTACTCTGCAAACAATGTCTAAATGAGATACCCGGTGATTGTCTCTTCTCCGTCTTAACGAATGCGCTTTGAACAATATATTTTGATAACTTTAATAATGATATTTTATATAGTGAATTTACGTTAGACATTGCTGTATATATATTACTACATCTGATTAGTTAACAAACTATGCAATCCTATTGATAAAATCAATTATATATGAATTTCTTTTAGGTATTGCATATACCCTAAGAAATTAATGCGATTATTAATGATATGTACTTACTCCTGACGTCAATGACAACAGCTGATGATTCGGGAGGTGAAATCGGTCCGTAATAGCTCTCTAAGCTGCTCTGGAGGAAATGGAAACTTAACTCTCAGAAGTGGAGTTTTATAGAAATAAAAGCTAATTCCCTCAGCGGAACACCCGTGCAAGAAGGCCACCTAGTTAGAATCAAGTAATGTCATCATCTGTGCATGTGCTGGTCTGGATGTGGATGGAATTAACTAGTTCAACCATTTGAATTATCCACCGACGCAACCTAAGCATGTGCCAAGGTTTGCGGAGTTGGCAGCTTCTACTGAAAAAATGCAATGCTCAATGCCGAACATCCGCGCAAGAAGGTTACCTAGTTGAAATCAAGTAATTTCATCATCTACGCATGTGCTTTGATGGAATTGACTAGTTCAGGTATTTCCTTTCAATTATCCTTCGACGCAACCTGAGCATGTGCCAAGGTCTTTGGAGTTGGCAGCTTCTACTGAAAAAATGCAATGCTCAATGCCGAACATCCGAGGACATGCAAGGAGTTGTTATTGAAAGAGATTAAGGAGGATGAGGAATCTCTCAAGGATGTTGGGATATGTTCAACGAGTGAGGTCAGCGGAGTGAAAAAAAACCCACTCCACTATCCGATCTTGCTTAATGCAACCTCCTCCTCTAACTTCCTAGTTTTAGCACGTAGCATGATGCTCTACAGAAGCGTTCCTGTATATAAACCCTCAGCTTGAGTCTCCATCATTCAACACCTGGCAGAGATCTACTACCGTCGCTATATCCGCTCTCCTCTGATCATCGCCGCTCATTGCCGAATTGCCGAATTGCACCATATTCCAGTCTTGTCACCACTCCTGCACCAAAAATCATAATCATGGAGGCTACTACTTCTGCTTCTGGGTAATTATGACTTAGAGATAATTAACATTATTTTAAATGTTATTTGAATATGGTTGAGGAGGGGTCTTAAATATATATATTTATCATATTAAAATTTTCAGAATTTCCATCATCATTAGGAAACTACACCCGTTTGCAAGTACCCCTATGCCATGCTATGAATGCCCTGCTGGATATGATATTAGTGCTGTCCAGTGGGATATAATTCCTAAGCGGGGGCGGGCTTTAATACCTTGCGGATTCTCCCTTGAAATCCCCAAAGGATTTTACGGGAGACTCGCATCCCGCTCTAGTCTTTCGCTGAGGTATGGGATAGAAGTTGGGGCGGGTGTAATTGATCCTGATTATAGGGGGGAAATTAAGGTTCTCCTCTATAACCATAGTGATGAGGATTTTTTGGTGAGAAGAGGAGCTAGAATATGTATAATCATCCTTGAAAGAATCGCTACAGATGTTTCATTTGTAGTGTCTGATGACGTTACCTCTAATAGTAACCGAGGACAGGGTGGTTTTGGCAGTTCTAATCACCCTCCAGTTAATTGATGTGAGTAACGATTAATATATATATATAAACATATGATTTATTGTATACAAAGTTTTCGTTTTTACCTTTGTAGGATGGAGTCCACACCCTCAACCACGACGCTTAACAGCACCCCCACTGTCAGCGTCACCACCTCCACCTCAACGTCACCCGAAGCGTTGACCTCTTCATCAACTTCTGTGGTAGCTTTTTTAACTGGTTATATCAAATTTTAATAATGCTCGAGGTGTAATTAATATCTACTGACGGTACCTATTTTTATTCTGGCAGGCTAGCATCCGGGAAAGATTCTTTCGGTTGCAGGAGGAGGGGTCATTTCTGAAGAAGGAGGATTTGGAGGAGGAAACCCGCTACCGGGTGGAGAAGGTGGAGATGATGACCACCCGATTCGGGGAGGGGGTGGTGGCGACAATCTTTTTTCGGGGGAGGGAGAAGAAACTTTTTCTCCCCCGAATATTTACAATGACGGTGGGGGAATTTATGATTTATAATTATAGCCAAGAAAAGTTTTTTATATGTAAAAAAAATAATCAAATAAAAATTATTTGAAACAAAATGTTCGTTTTAATATATATGAATTTCCACAATTTTGTATCCCTATTCCTTAGAGAAAACATTATATATTTGGTCCACCTATTTGGTATATCAAAGTTTTAGAAATTGGGAATGTTATACCCTTATGTCTGGTATCGTACAGAATTTTAAAAATGGTACCTCAATTAGGGATTTTTCCATACCCTTAGTTTTCCAAGGGTAAACACTTATAATTTTACGGGTAATTCAATGCGGAATAGATAACTAAATTTTCCCTGATAAACTTTCAAATTTAAACCATATTTTTATCTAGAGGGTTTTTTGTAAACGCCACCGCCTAATTCTTATCCTTTCTTTTAGGAATAGTGACCTACCTATTTGGTATATCAAACTTTTAGAAATTGGGAATAGTAAACACTTATGCTCCGTATCATATAGCATTTTGAAAAGGGTACTTCAGTCGGATATTTTACTATACCCTTATTACCCTAGGGTGAACCCTAATATTTTTACGATTAATTCCACAAGGAATCGGTAGCCAGCTGTTTTCTGATAAACATTCAAATTTAAATCATATTTTTATCTCTTCAAACAACGGAGTTATTGAGCATAATTCCCGAAAATTTCGGCTTTTTTGGCCATAGGGCCAAAACCGCTGGTCCGATCGGTCTGAAAGTTCTGGAAAATACTCAGTACGTTAGTACTGAGTACCCCCACGCTGCTCAACCCGCTAAGGGGTACATAGGGGGTGTCCTTTCGACAATGATATTCCCGTACCCTGAAAACCCTTGGATACCCTGGAAAGGGTCTCCGGTTTTCTCGCCGGGAATCGAAGGCGGGCATCGAGAGTGACCCTTCTTCACATTTGCTCGCTTCTAGAGCGTATAGAAAAAATGAAAAAAAATCCGAAAAGCCAATTTGGCTAACGGGTCATACTTACCCCCACAGCTTTTGGTGTTAGCCCCACGGAGGAAGATCTCATCTGGAACCCTACACGATGATTAGGTGGGCCTATAGACCGGGACTATTTCCCGATCTGCTGGCGACCTAACGCCGATCCGTCCCCTTTATATACTGCGTAGAAGGTGTAGTGGAAAGGGAAAAAGCTAAGGGGTGAGGGATGGGCGTTTCCCGGTTAACGCAATTCTACTCTCTCTTCATGCCCTCCGCTTTAAATGTCAATTTTCGAATAGGAGAAGGAGACTGATTAATAGGTATAGAATGAGAGAATAGCAAAGCGGAATTGAAGAGAAATAGCGGGAATTTCAAAAAATTAGGTCTTGAGAACTTTAATTAATTTTTACGGGCTTATTTAAAGTGCTATCGAAAAAATGATGAGGAACTTTTTTACATATAATCACGTTGTCTTTCCATTATTTTTGTTTATTTGTTGTTATCGTTATTATTAAACGAGATATTTGATAAAATCTATATATTGTCCAATATAAAGAGGACACTTTAAGGCATTAATCTGAAGTATAATTACCTCTTCTTTCACTTGGCACCGTTTGTTGTACTCTACAGTCGATAGTTCTGGAGATATAAGAGGCGATGGCCTTGGGTCATGATTTTTCCTGCATGGGTTGGGTTGACGTCGTACAACTAGATTGCATATGAAGGAAAAATGCCCCCCCCTCTTTCACGTGACGTTATTTGTTTTTCTCTGCGACCGATAGTTGTTGATGTATCCGGGTTTGAGTTTCAAGGTGAAACTTGCGCCAGGATGATTTTTCCTGCGTGGGTTGGGTTGACGTGATGCAATTATATTGCCTGTGAAGGACAAATGCCCCCCTCTTTCACGTGACGTCATTTGTTTTTCTCTGCGACCGATAGTTCCGGGTTGGAATGTCAAGGTCAAACCTGCGCCAGGACAAACATTTTCCCCCTACTTAGGAAACGTTATGCTTGCAAGAAATACGTATAAATGATACCATTTTCTCAAAAACGACCGTTTTGAATGGTAAAGAAAGAACAAATTTTCATTTGATGAATGAAAAGCTTTTAAAAAAGGACTTGGAAGAAAAATTTAGACAAGAATTGATTCGCGAAATTTTTCATCCCGGGACTGCGGAGGAAAATTATTATGTTTAAAAAATAAGTATATTAACGAAAGTTTTATAACAGCGACTGCCTTTAAAGGAAGAGAGGCGACAAAATATTCATTCAATGAGTTTTAAGCTTTAAAAAACCGCTGAGGTAAAAACTAAACGCCACAATTGAATCACAAAATTTCTCATCCCGGTACTGCGGATGAAAAATTTTAATTGCAAGAAAAACGTATGAATACGAAAATTTTCCCAATAACTGCCGTTTGGAAATGAAAAGAGTCACACAAATTTACAATTAAAACTAACAGTCTTTTTAAAAAACCCTCGGGGGAACAACTAAACGAGTCGCTTGAATCACGAAATTTCTCATCCCGGGACTGCGGCTGGAAAACTCAATGCTTGCAAAAAATACGTATAAATGATACGATTATCTCAAAAACGACCTTTTTGAATGGTAAAGAAAGAACAAATTTTCATTTGATGAATGAAAAGCTTTTAACAAAGCACTTGGAAGAAAAATTTAGACAAGAATTGATTCGCGAAATTTTTAATCCCGGGACTGCGGAGGAAAATTATTACGTTTAAAAAATACGTATATTAACGAAACTTTTATAATAGCGAGTGCTTTGAAAGGAAGAAAGGCGACCAAATACTCATTCAATGAATTTTAAGCTTCAAAAAAACCGCTGAGTTTAAAACTAAACGCCACAATTCAATCACAAAATTTCTCATCCCGGTACTGCGGATGAAAAATTTTATGTTTGATAGAAATACTTTTGAATACGAAAGTTTTCCCAATAACTGCCGTTTGGAAATGAAAAGAGTAACACAAATTTACAATTAAAACTAACAGTCTTTATAAAAAAACCCTCGGGGGAACAACTAAACGAGTCGCTTGAATCACGAAATTTCTCATCCCGGGACTGCGGCTGGAAAACTTTATGCTTGCAAAAAATACGTATAAATGATACCATTTTCTCAAAAACGACCGTTTTGAATGGTATAGAAAGAACAAATTTTCATTTGATGAATGAAAAGCCTTTAAAAAAGCACTTCGAAGAAAAATTTAGACAAGAATTGATTCGCGAAATTTTTCATCCCGGGACTGCGGAGGAAAATTATTATGTTTAAAAAATAAGTATATTAACGAAACTTTTATAACAGCGACTGCCTTTAAAGGAAGAGAGGCCACAAAATATTCATTCAATGAATTTTAAGCTTTAAAAAACCGCTGAGGTAAAACTAAACGCCAGAATTGAATCACAAAATTTCTCATCCCGGTACTGCGGATGAAAAATTTTGTTTGCAAGAAATAAGTTTGAATACGAAAATTTTCTGAATAACTGCCGTTTGGAAATGAAAAGAGTCAAACAAATTTACAATTAAAACTAACAGGCTTCCAAAAAACCCTCGGGGGAACAACGAAACGAGTCGCTTGAATCACGAAATTTCTCATCCCGGGACTGCGGCTGGAAAACGTTATGCTTGCAAGAAATACGTATAAATGATACCATTTTCTCAAAAACGACCGTTTTGAAAGGTAAAGAAACAAACAAATTTTCATTTGATGAATGAAGAGCCTTTAAAAAAGCACTTGGAAGAAAAACTTACACGAAAATTGATTCGCGAAATTACTCATCCCGGGACTGCGGAGGAAAATTATTATGTTTAAAAATTACGTATATTAACGAAACTTTTATAATAGCGAGTGCTTTGAAAGGAAGAAAGGCGACCAAATATTCATTCAATGAATTTTAAGCTTCAAAAAAACCGCTGAGGTTAAAACTAAACGCCACAATTCAATCACAAAATTTCTCATCCCGGTACTGCGGATGAAAAATTTTATGTTTGATAGAAATACTTTTGAATACGAAAGTTTTCCCAATAACTGCCGTTTGGAAATGAAAAGAGTAACACAAATTTACAATTAAAACTAACAGTCTTTTTAAAAAACCCTCGGGGGAGCAACAAAACGAGTCGCTTGAATCACGAAATTTCTCATCCCGGGACTTCGGCTGGAAAACTTTATGCTTTCAAAAAATACGTTTAATGATACCATTTTCTCAAAAACGATTGTTTTGAATGGTAAAGAAAGAACAAATTTTCATTTGATGAATGAAAAGCTTTTAAAAAAGCACTTGGAAGAAAAATTTAGACAAGAATTGATTCGCGAAATTTTTCATCCCGGGACTGCGGAGGAAAATTATTATGTTTAAAAAATAAGTATATTAACGAAAGTTTTATAACAGCGACTGCCTTTAAAGGAAGAGAGGCGACAAAATATTCATTCAATGAATTTTAAGCTTTAAAAAACCGCTGAGGTAAAAACTAAACGCCACAATTGAATCACAAAATTTCTCATCCCGGTACTGCGGATGAAAAATTTTGTTTGCAAGAAAAACGTATGAATACGAAAATTTTCCCAATAACTGCCGTTTGGAAATGAAAAGAGTCACACAAATTTACAATTAAAACTAACAGTCTATTCAAAAAACCCTCGGGGGAACAACTAAACGAGTCGCTTGAATCACGAAATTTCTCATCCCGGGACTGCGGCTGGAAAACTCAATGCTTGCAAAAAATACGTATAAATGATACGATTATCTCAAAAACGACCTTTTTGAATGGTAAAGAAAGAACAAATTTTCATTTGATGAATGAAAAGCTTTTAACAAAGCACTTGGAAGAAAAATTTAGACAAGAATTGATTCGCGAAATTTTTAATCCCGGGACTGCGGAGGAAAATTATTACGTTTAAAAAATACGTATATTAACGAAACTTTTATAATAGCGAGTGCTTTGAAAGGAAGAAAGGCGACCAAATATTCATTCAATGAATTTTAAGCTTCAAAAAAACCGCTGAGTTTAAAACTAAACGCCACAATTCAATCACAAAATTTCTCATCCCGGTACTGCGGATGAAAAATTTTATGTTTGATAGAAATACTTTTGAATACGAAAGTTTTCCCAATAACTGCCGTTTGGAAATGAAAAGAGTAACACAAATTTACAATTAAAACTAACAGTCTTTATAAAAAAACCCTCGGGGGAACAACTAAACGAGTCGCTTGAATCACGAAATTTCTCATCCCGGGACTGCGGCTGGAAAACTTTATGCTTGCAAAAAATACGTATAAATGATACCATTTTCTCAAAAACGACCGTTTTGAATGGTATAGAAAGAACAAATTTTCATTTGATGAATGAAAAGCCTTTAAAAAAGCATTTCCAAGATTATTCGGGTCTCCCACCGGGTCCACGTTCGTAGGGTTGCCGACGTTTCGATGGCCGAGTCGTCCATCGTCTTCAGGGCATGTCGGTACTCAGGTTTGGCCGCCTTATATAGTCTGGTCGGGAGGTCAGGTCACGTCTGATTGGTCGGACGCTTTCCCCCTCTTGTTTTGCCTTATGTTCCTCAAAATGGGTTTCCACGCATTACTGAGGGAGTATCCGCTGTCTCGGTTAATGGATTTGTTTTCGAGCCGGATCGCTATTGCTTCCTTAGTCAATCTTTCCCAGAATTTTCTTCTCGGCAAAGGACCCTTGTCTCCTCCCACCGAATGCTGTGGTCGGAGATGATGCTGTGCTCTGCAATGGCCGATTTCTCGGGTTGGCACAGTCTGAGGTGTCTCCGGTGTTCTTTTAACCTTGTAGCGATGGTCCTTCCGGTCTCTACCACGTAGACTTGGCCGCACTCGCAGGGTATTCGGTATACTCCCGGGGTCATGAGGCCACAGGGGTCCTTTGCCCTTACTAATTCGTCCCTGAGTTTGTTACAGGGACGGAAGTAGGTGTCGATGTTGTACCTCTTCAGTATTCTCGTGACCTTCCCCGAGACCGTGGAGACAAAGGGTAGACCCGCCCTTGCCAGTGGTTTTGGATCGGCTTCCTTCGGTGTGGAGGCCCGCGGCTTGACGGTCCTTTTTAGAGCCAAGGCGATTTCTCTCTCGCTGTAGCCATTTTGCCTGAAAGTCTTCTTAAGGTGCAGCAGCTCCTTGTGAAGACTTTCTGTGTCAGATATTGCTCTTGCTCGGTGTATAAGCGTTGATAGAACCGCCATTCTCTGGGAGGGGTGATGGTGACTTCTTCCGTTGAGGTAAAGGTCTGTGTGCGTCGGTTTGCGGTAGACGCTATGTCCCAATGACCCGTCTGCCCTCCGGTGGATGAGTATATCGAGAAATGGAAGGCTATTGTTGACCTCCACCTCCATGGTGAACTGTATATTTGGGTGCAGGCTATTCATGTGCTCCAGGAACTGCTTGAGGGTCTCCGATCCATGCGGCCAGATGATAAATGTGTCATCCACGTACCGGAAGAAACATTTAGGTTTGAGAGGGGCTGATGTTAGGGCCTTTTCTTCGAAATCTTCCATGAAGAAGTTGGCGATCACAGGAGACAGGGGAGATCCCATTGCCACCCCATCGGTCTGCTCGAAGAACTCGCCATCGTATTTGAAGTACGTGGAAGTCAGTGCGTGGTGAAAGAGATTCACCGTGTCACGATCAAACATGGCTTCCAGTAGTCTGAGAGTGTCTTTGAGAGGCACGCGAGTGAATAACGACACCACATCGAGGCTGATCATGAGGTCTCCTTCTTCGAGGCGAAATTCAGCCAAAGTTTTAACGAAGTTCAGTGAGTTCTTGATGTGGTGTTCACACAGTCCGACGTGAGGTGACAGGATTCCGGTGAGGTGTTTGGCCAAATTGTATGTGGGTGACCCAATGGCACTCACGATGGGTCTCAGGGGTACGCCGTCTTTATGAATCTTGGGTAATCCATAGAGTCTAGGAGGAGCAGGTGCTGGAGGAGACAGTTTTCTGGCCGCATCTGTGGGAAGGCCTGTCTTCTTGATCAAAGCGATCGTTTTCCTAGTGATGGAGTCAGTGGGATCTCTGGTGAGTTTCTGGTACGCTTGGTCCCGTAGGATGTCCTGCATCTTATGGCGGTAGTCCTCGGTGGTCATCAGTACCGTGGCGTTGCCTTTGTCCGCTGGTAGAACCGTGATGGCCTTGTTGTTACGTAGTGCACGGACGGCAGCCTTTTCCTCTCTCGTGGTGTTGGGCTTTGGTGGAACGACCCTTTTAAGGACCAAGGCGATCTCTGCCCTCACTTCCTCAGCCAGGTCCCCGGGTAGCTTTTTGACGGCAGGTTCTATTCCGGCTACGAAGTCACTGATTGGTACGATACTGGGAGCTGAAGCGAAGTTGAGTCCTTTCGACAGGACCGACATCGTAGGTCCATCAAGCTTCTCTTTCGTCAGGTTGATCACCAACCTTTTTGGGTCCAGCGGCGAGATCACCGATTTTTTAGTAGGAAGACTGCTGAACTTCTTTTTCTGCCTTTCGGTGTCTTTGTGGAGCAGTAACTCTCCACTGGCTGTTGTGGCGCGGTCGATGTACTCCCAGTCCGAAGGGGAGAGCGTGGTTGCCAAGCGTAAGTGAAGCGTCATCAACTTCCTTGCACACTGGTCTAGGTGTTTCCTCTTGTCATGGATGCGTTCACGGACTAAAGCCAGGCTTGCCCGCTTCAGGATACGCTTTGCAGCCGGTGTGTTGATTGACGACCGGACTGCGGCGAAAATAGGGATGGCCTCTTCGTCACGACATCGCAGGAGAAAGGTGAGCGAACTTAGGAGTCTCGCCTTCTCCTTACGCAAAGCTTCCAGTTTCCGGATGCTGTGGTGAATTTCCTCCCCGTAGAGGTTTGTGAAGAATGATCTGGTACTTTCCCGGCGAATAATGTTTTCCAAGATTATTCGGGTCTCCCACCGGGTCCACGTTCGTAGGGTTGCCGACGTTTCGATGGCCGAGTCGTCCATCGTCTTCAGGGCATGTCGGTACTCAGGTTTGGCCGCCTTATATAGTCTGGTCGGGAGGTCAGGTCACGTCTGATTGGTCGGACGCTTTCCCCCTGTTGTTTTGCCTTATGTTCCTCAAAATGGGTTTCCACGCATTACTGAGGGAGTATCCGCTGTCTCGGTTAATGGATTTGTTTTCGAGCCGGATCGCTATTGCTTCCTTAGTCAATCTTTCCCAGAATTTTTCTTCTCGGCAAAGGACCCTTGTCTCCTCCCACCGAATGCTGTGGTCGGAGATGATGCTGTGCTCTGCAATGGCCGATTTCTCGGGTTGGCACAGTCTGAGGTGTCTCCGGTGTTCTTTTAACCTTGTAGCGATGGTCCTTCCGGTCTCTCCCACGTAGACTTGGCCGCACTCGCAGGGTATTCGGTATACTCCCGGGGTCATGAGGCCACAGGGGTCCTTTGCCCTTACTAATTCGTCCCTGAGTTTGTTACAGGGACGGAAGTAGGTGTCGATGTTGTACCTCTTCAGTATTCTCGTGACCTTCCCCGAGACCGTGGAGACAAAGGGTAGACCCGCCCTTGCCAGTGGTTTTGGATCGGCTTCCTTCGGTGTGGAGGCCCGCGGCTTGACGGTCCTTTTTAGAGCCAAGGCGATTTCTCTCTCGCTGTAGCCATTTTGCCTGAAAGTCTTCTTAAGGTGCAGCAGCTCCTTGTGAAGACTTTCTGTGTCAGATATTGCTCTTGCTCGGTGTATAAGCGTTGATAGAACCGCCATTCTCTGGGAGGGGTGATGGTGACTTCTTCCGTTGAGGTAAAGGTCTGTGTGCGTCGGTTTGCGGTAGACGCTATGTCCCAATGACCCGTCTGCCCTCCGGTGGATGAGTATATCGAGAAATGGAAGGCTATTGTTGACCTCCACCTCCATGGTGAACTGTATATTTGGGTGCAGGCTATTCATGTGCTCCAGGAACTGCTTGAGGGTCTCCGATCCATGCGGCCAGATGATAAATGTGTCATCCACGTACCGGAAGAAACATTTAGGTTTGAGAGGGGCTGATGTTAGGGCCTTTTCTTCGAAATCTTCCATGAAGAAGTTGGCGATCACAGGAGACAGGGGAGATCCCATTGCCACCCCATCGGTCTGCTCGAAGAACTCGCCATCGTATTTGAAGTACGTGGAAGTCAGTGCGTGGTGAAAGAGATTCACCGTGTCACGATCAAACATGGCTTCCAGTAGTCTGAGAGTGTCTTTGAGAGGCACGCGAGTGAATAACGACACCACATCGAGGCTGATCATGAGGTCTCCTTCTTCGAGGCGAAATTCAGCCAAAGTTTTAACGAAGTTCAGTGAGTTCTTGATGTGGTGTTCACACAGTCCGACGTGAGGTGACAGGATTCCGGTGAGGTGTTTGGCCAAATTGTATGTGGGTGACCCAATGGCACTCACGATGGGTCTCAGGGGTACGCCGTCTTTATGAATCTTGGGTAATCCATAGAGTCTAGGAGGAGCAGGTGCTGGAGGAGACAGTTTTCTGGCCGCATCTGTGGGAAGGCCTGTCTTCTTGATCAAAGCGATCGTTTTCCTAGTGATGGAGTCAGTGGGATCTCTGGTGAGTTTCTGGTACGCTTGGTCCCGTAGGATGTCCTGCATCTTATGGCGGTAGTCCTCGGTGGTCATCAGTACCGTGGCGTTGCCTTTGTCCGCTGGTAGAACCGTGATGGCCTTGTTGTTACGTAGTGCACGGACGGCAGCCTTTTCCTCTCTCGTGGTGTTGGGCTTTGGTGGAACGGCCCTTTTAAGGACCAAGGCGATCTCTGCCCTCACTTCCTCAGCCAGGTCCCCGGGTAGCTTTTTGACGGCAGGTTCTATTCCGGCTACGAAGTCACTGATTGGTACGATACTGGGAGCTGAAGCGAAGTTGAGTCCTTTCGACAGGACCGACATCGTAGGTCCATCAAGCTTCTCTTTCGTCAGGTTGATCACCAACCTTTTTGGGTCCAGCGGCGAGATCACCGATTTTTTAGTAGGAAGACTGCTGAACTTCTTTTTCTGCCTTTCGGTGTCTTTGTGGAGCAGTAACTCTCCACTGGCTGTTGTGGCGCGGTCGATGTACTCCCAGTCCGAAGGGGAGAGCGTGGTTGCCAAGCGTAAGTGAAGCGTCATCAACTTCCTTGCACACTGGTCTAGGTGTTTCCTCTTGTCATGGATGCGTTCACGGACTAAAGCCAGGCTTGCCCGCTTCAGGATACGCTTTGCAGCCGGTGTGTTGATTGACGACCGGACTGCGGCGAAAATAGGGATGGCCTCTTCGTCACGACATCGCAGGAGAAAGGTGAGCGAACTTAGGAGTCTCGCCTTCTCCTTACGCAAAGCTTCCAGTTTCCGGATGCTGTGGTGAATTTCCTCCCCGTAGAGGTTTGTGAAGAATGATCTGGTACTTTCCCGGCGAATAATGTTTTCCAAGATTATTCGGGTCTCCCACCGGGTCCACGTTCGTAGGGTTGCCGACGTTTCGATGGCCGAGTCGTCCATCGTCTTCAGGGCATGTCGGTACTCAGGTTTGGCCGCCTTATATAGTCTGGTCGGGAGGTCAGGTCACGTCTGATTGGTCGGACGCTTTCCCCCTCTTGTTTTGCCTTATGTTCCTCAAAATGGGTTTCCACGCATTACTGAGGGAGTATCCGCTGTCTCGGTTAATGGATTTGTTTTCGAGCCGGATCGCTATTGCTTCCTTAGTCAATCTTTCCCAGAATTTTTCTTCTCGGCAAAGGACCCTTGTCTCCTCCCACCGAATGCTGTGGTCGGAGATGATGCTGTGCTCTGCAATGGCCGATTTCTCGGGTTGGCACAGTCTGAGGTGTCTCCGGTGTTCTTTTAACCTTGTAGCGATGGTCCTTCCGGTCTCTCCCACGTAGACTTGGCCGCACTCGCAGGGTATTCGGTATACTCCCGGGGTCATGAGGCCACAGGGGTCCTTTGCCCTTACTAATTCGTCCCTGAGTTTGTTACAGGGACGGAAGTAGGTGTCGATGTTGTACCTCTTCAGTATTCTCGTGACCTTCCCCGAGACCGTGGAGACAAAGGGTAGACCCGCCATAGCCAGTGGTTTTGGATCGGCTTCCTTCGGTGTGGAGGCCCGCGGCTTGACGGTCCTTTTTAGAGCCAAGGCGATTTCTCTCTCGCTGTAGCCATTTTGCCTGAAAGTCTTCTTAAGGTGCAGCAGCTCCTTGTGAAGACTTTCTGTGTCAGATATTGCTCTTGCTCGGTGTATAAGCGTTGATAGAACCGCCATTCTCTGGGAGGGGTGATGGTGACTTCTTCCGTTGAGGTAAAGGTCTGTGTGCGTCGGTTTGCGGTAGACGCTATGTCCCAATGACCCGTCTGCCCTCCGGTGGATGAGTATATCGAGAAATGGAAGGCTATTGTTGACCTCCACCTCCATGGTGAACTGTATATTTGGGTGCAGGCTATTCATGTGCTCCAGGAACTGCTTGAGGGTCTCCGATCCATGCGGCCAGATGATAAATGTGTCATCCACGTACCGGAAGAAACATTTAGGTTTGAGAGGGGCTGATGTTAGGGCCTTTTCTTCGAAATCTTCCATGAAGAAGTTGGCGATCACAGGAGACAGGGGAGATCCCATTGCCACCCCATCGGTCTGCTCGAAGGACTCGCCATCGTATTTGAAGTACGTGGAAGTCAGTGCGTGGTGAAAGAGATTCACCGTGTCACGATCAAACATGGCTTCCAGTAGTCTGAGAGTGTCTTTGAGAGGCACGCGAGTGAATAACGACACCACATCGAGGCTGATCATGAGGTCTCCTTCTTCGAGGCGAAATTCAGCCAAAGTTTTAACGAAGTTCAGTGAGTTCTTGATGTGGTGTTCACACAGTCCGACGTGAGGTGACAGGATTCCGGTGAGGTGTTTGGCCAAATTGTATGTGGGTGACCCAATGGCACTCACGATGGGTCTCAGGGGTACGCCGTCTTTATGAATCTTGGGTAATCCATAGAGTCTAGGAGGAGCAGGTGCTGGAGGAGACAGTTTTCTGGCCGCATCTGTGGGAAGGCCTGTCTTCTTGATCAAAGCGATCGTTTTCCTAGTGATGGAGTCAGTGGGATCTCTGGTGAGTTTCTGGTACGCTTGGTCCCGTAGGATGTCCTGCATCTTATGGCGGTAGTCCTCGGTGGTCATCAGTACCGTGGCGTTGCCTTTGTCCGCTGGTAGAACCGTGATGGCCTTGTTGTTACGTAGTGCACGGACGGCAGCCTTTTCCTCTCTCGTGGTGTTGGGCTTTGGTGGAACGGCCCTTTTAAGGACCAAGGCGATCTCTGCCCTCACTTCCTCAGCCAGGTCCCCGGGTAGCTTTTTGACGGCAGGTTCTATTCCGGCTACGAAGTCACTGATTGGTACGATACTGGGAGCTGAAGCGAAGTTGAGTCCTTTCGACAGGACCGACATCGTAGGTCCATCAAGCTTCTCTTTCGTCAGGTTGATCACCAACCTTTTTGGGTCCAGCGGCGAGATCACCGATTTTTTAGTAGGAAGACTGCTGAACTTCTTTTTCTGCCTTTCGGTGTCTTTGTGGAGCAGTAACTCTCCACTGGCTGTTGTGGCGCGGTCGATGTACTCCCAGTCCGAAGGGGAGAGCGTGGTTGCCAAGCGTAAGTGAAGCGTCATCAACTTCCTTGCACACTGGTCTAGGTGTTTCCTCTTGTCATGGATGCGTTCACGGACTAAAGCCAGGCTTGCCCGCTTCAGGATACGCTTTGCAGCCGGTGTGTTGATTGACGACCGGACTGCGGCGAAAATAGGGATGGCCTCTTCGTCACGACATCGCAGGAGAAAGGTGAGCGAACTTAGGAGTCTCGCCTTCTCCTTACGCAAAGCTTCCAGTTTCCGGATGCTGTGGTGAATTTCCTCCCCGTAGAGGTTTGTGAAGAATGATCTGGTACTTTCCCGGCGAATAATGTTTTCCAAGATTATTCGGGTCTCCCACCGGGTCCACGTTCGTAGGGTTGCCGACGTTTCGATGGCCGAGTCGTCCATCGTCTTCAGGGCATGTCGGTACTCAGGTTTGGCCGCCTTATATAGTCTGGTCGGGAGGTCAGGTCACGTCTGATTGGTCGGACGCTTTCCCCCTCTTGTTTTGCCTTATGTTCCTCAAAATGGGTTTCCACGCATTACTGAGGGAGTATCCGCTGTCTCGGTTAATGGATTTGTTTTCGAGCCGGATCGCTATTGCTTCCTTAGTCAATCTTTCCCAGAATTTTTCTTCTCGGCAAAGGACCCTTGTCTCCTCCCACCGAATGCTGTGGTCGGAGATGATGCTGTGCTCTGCAATGGCCGATTTCTCGGGTTGGCACAGTCTGAGGTGTCTCCGGTGTTCTTTTAACCTTGTAGCGATGGTCCTTCCGGTCTCTCCCACGTAGACTTGGCCGCACTCGCAGGGTATTCGGTATACTCCCGGGGTCATGAGGCCACAGGGGTCCTTTGCCCTTACTAATTCGTCCCTGAGTTTGTTACAGGGACGGAAGTAGGTGTCGATGTTGTACCTCTTCAGTATTCTCGTGACCTTCCCCGAGACCGTGGAGACAAAGGGTAGACCCGCCCTTGCCAGTGGTTTTGGATCGGCTTCCTTCGGTGTGGAGGCCCGCGGCTTGACGGTCCTTTTTAGAGCCAAGGCGATTTCTCTCTCGCTGTAGCCATTTTGCCTGAAAGTCTTCTTAAGGTGCAGCAGCTCCTTGTGAAGACTTTCTGTGTCAGATATTGCTCTTGCTCGGTGTATAAGCGTTGATAGAACCGCCATTCTCTGGGAGGGGTGATGGTGACTTCTTCCGTTGAGGTAAAGGTCTGTGTGCGTCGGTTTGCGGTAGACGCTATGTCCCAATGACCCGTCTGCCCTCCGGTGGATGAGTATATCGAGAAATGGAAGGCTATTGTTGACCTCCACCTCCATGGTGAACTGTATATTTGGGTGCAGGCTATTCATGTGCTCCAGGAACTGCTTGAGGGTCTCCGATCCATGCGGCCAGATGATAAATGTGTCATCCACGTACCGGAAGAAACATTTAGGTTTGAGAGGGGCTGATGTTAGGGCCTTTTCTTCGAAATCTTCCATGAAGAAGTTGGCGATCACAGGAGACAGGGGAGATCCCATTGCCACCCCATCGGTCTGCTCGAAGAACTCGCCATCGTATTTGAAGTACGTGGAAGTCAGTGCGTGGTGAAAGAGATTCACCGTGTCACGATCAAACATGGCTTCCAGTAGTCTGAGAGTGTCTTTGAGAGGCACGCGAGTGAATAACGACACCACATCGAGGCTGATCATGAGGTCTCCTTCTTCGAGGCGAAATTCAGCCAAAGTTTTAACGAAGTTCAGTGAGTTCTTGATGTGGTGTTCACACAGTCCGACGTGAGGTGACAGGATTCCGGTGAGGTGTTTGGCCAAATTGTATGTGGGTGACCCAATGGCACTCACGATGGGTCTCAGGGGTACGCCGTCTTTATGAATCTTGGGTAATCCATAGAGTCTAGGAGGAGCAGGTGCTGGAGGAGACAGTTTTCTGGCCGCATCTGTGGGAAGGCCTGTCTTCTTGATCAAAGCGATCGTTTTCCTAGTGATGGAGTCAGTGGGATCTCTGGTGAGTTTCTGGTACGCTTGGTCCCGTAGGATGTCCTGCATCTTATGGCGGTAGTCCTCGGTGGTCATCAGTACCGTGGCGTTGCCTTTGTCCGCTGGTAGAACCGTGATGGCCTTGTTGTTACGTAGTGCACGGACGGCAGCCTTTTCCTCTCTCGTGGTGTTGGGCTTTGGTGGAACGGCCCTTTTAAGGACCAAGGCGATCTCTGCCCTCACTTCCTCAGCCAGGTCCCCGGGTAGCTTTTTGACGGCAGGTTCTATTCCGGCTACGAAGTCACTGATTGGTACGATACTGGGAGCTGAAGCGAAGTTGAGTCCTTTCGACAGGACCGACATCGTAGGTCCATCAAGCTTCTCTTTCGTCAGGTTGATCACCAACCTTTTTGGGTCCAGCGGCGAGATCACCGATTTTTTAGTAGGAAGACTGCTGAACTTCTTTTTCTGCCTTTCGGTGTCTTTGTGGAGCAGTAACTCTCCACTGGCTGTTGTGGCGCGGTCGATGTACTCCCAGTCCGAAGGGGAGAGCGTGGTTGCCAAGCGTAAGTGAAGCGTCATCAACTTCCTTGCACACTGGTCTAGGTGTTTCCTCTTGTCATGGATGCGTTCACGGACTAAAGCCAGGCTTGCCCGCTTCAGGATACGCTTTGCAGCCGGTGTGTTGATTGACGACCGGACTGCGGCGAAAATAGGGATGGCCTCTTCGTCACGACATCGCAGGAGAAAGGTGAGCGAACTTAGGAGTCTCGCCTTCTCCTTACGCAAAGCTTCCAGTTTCCGGATGCTGTGGTGAATTTCCTCCCCGTAGAGGTTTGTGAAGAATGATCTGGTACTTTCCCGGCGAATAATGTTTTCCAAGATTATTCGGGTCTCCCACCGGGTCCACGTTCGTAGGGTTGCCGACGTTTCGATGGCCGAGTCGTCCATCGTCTTCAGGGCATGTCGGTACTCAGGTTTGGCCGCCTTATATAGTCTGGTCGGGAGGTCAGGTCACGTCTGATTGGTCGGACGCTTTCCCCCTCTTGTTTTGCCTTATGTTCCTCAAAATGGGTTTCCACGCATTACTGAGGGAGTATCCGCTGTCTCGGTTAATGGATTTGTTTTCGAGCCGGATCGCTATTGCTTCCTTAGTCAATCTTTCCCAGAATTTTTCTTCTCGGCAAAGGACCCTTGTCTCCTCCCACCGAATGCTGTGGTCGGAGATGATGCTGTGCTCTGCAATGGCCGATTTCTCGGGTTGGCACAGTCTGAGGTGTCTCCGGTGTTCTTTTAACCTTGTAGCGATGGTCCTTCCGGTCTCTCCCACGTAGACTTGGCCGCACTCGCAGGGTATTCGGTATACTCCCGGGGTCATGAGGCCACAGGGGTCCTTTGCCCTTACTAATTCGTCCCTGAGTTTGTTACAGGGACGGAAGTAGGTGTCGATGTTGTACCTCTTCAGTATTCTCGTGACCTTCCCCGAGACCGTGGAGACAAAGGGTAGACCCGCCCTTGCCAGTGGTTTTGGATCGGCTTCCTTCGGTGTGGAGGCCCGCGGCTTGACGGTCCTTTTTAGAGCCAAGGCGATTTCTCTCTCGCTGTAGCCATTTTGCCTGAAAGTCTTCTTAAGGTGCAGCAGCTCCTTGTGAAGACTTTCTGTGTCAGATATTGCTCTTGCTCGGTGTATAAGCGTTGATAGAACCGCCATTCTCTGGGAGGGGTGATGGTGACTTCTTCCGTTGAGGTAAAGGTCTGTGTGCGTCGGTTTGCGGTAGACGCTATGTCCCAATGACCCGTCTGCCCTCCGGTGGATGAGTATATCGAGAAATGGAAGGCTATTGTTGACCTCCACCTCCATGGTGAACTGTATATTTGGGTGCAGGCTATTCATGTGCTCCAGGAACTGCTTGAGGGTCTCCGATCCATGCGGCCAGATGATAAATGTGTCATCCACGTACCGGAAGAAACATTTAGGTTTGAGAGGGGCTGATGTTAGGGCCTTTTCTTCGAAATCTTCCATGAAGAAGTTGGCGATCACAGGAGACAGGGGAGATCCCATTGCCACCCCATCGGTCTGCTCGAAGAACTCGCCATCGTATTTGAAGTACGTGGAAGTCAGTGCGTGGTGAAAGAGATTCACCGTGTCACGATCAAACATGGCTTCCAGTAGTCTGAGAGTGTCTTTGAGAGGCACGCGAGTGAATAACGACACCACATCGAGGCTGATCATGAGGTCTCCTTCTTCGAGGCGAAATTCAGCCAAAGTTTTAACGAAGTTCAGTGAGTTCTTGATGTGGTGTTCACACAGTCCGACGTGAGGTGACAGGATTCCGGTGAGGTGTTTGGCCAAATTGTATGTGGGTGACCCAATGGCACTCACGATGGGTCTCAGGGGTACGCCGTCTTTATGAATCTTGGGTAATCCATAGAGTCTAGGAGGAGCAGGTGCTGGAGGAGACAGTTTTCTGGCCGCATCTGTGGGAAGGCCTGTCTTCTTGATCAAAGCGATCGTTTTCCTAGTGATGGAGTCAGTGGGATCTCTGGTGAGTTTCTGGTACGCTTGGTCCCGTAGGATGTCCTGCATCTTATGGCGGTAGTCCTCGGTGGTCATCAGTACCGTGGCGTTGCCTTTGTCCGCTGGTAGAACCGTGATGGCCTTGTTGTTACGTAGTGCACGGACGGCAGCCTTTTCCTCTCTCGTGGTGTTGGGCTTTGGTGGAACGGCCCTTTTAAGGACCAAGGCGATCTCTGCCCTCACTTCCTCAGCCAGGTCCCCGGGTAGCTTTTTGACGGCAGGTTCTATTCCGGCTACGAAGTCACTGATTGGTACGATACTGGGAGCTGAAGCGAAGTTGAGTCCTTTCGACAGGACCGACATCGTAGGTCCATCAAGCTTCTCTTTCGTCAGGTTGATCACCAACCTTTTTGGGTCCAGCGGCGAGATCACCGATTTTTTAGTAGGAAGACTGCTGAACTTCTTTTTCTGCCTTTCGGTGTCTTTGTGGAGCAGTAACTCTCCACTGGCTGTTGTGGCGCGGTCGATGTACTCCCAGTCCGAAGGGGAGAGCGTGGTTGCCAAGCGTAAGTGAAGCGTCATCAACTTCCTTGCACACTGGTCTAGGTGTTTCCTCTTGTCATGGATGCGTTCACGGACTAAAGCCAGGCTTGCCCGCTTCAGGATACGCTTTGCAGCCGGTGTGTTGATTGACGACCGGACTGCGGCGAAAATAGGGATGGCCTCTTCGTCACGACATCGCAGGAGAAAGGTGAGCGAACTTAGGAGTCTCGCCTTCTCCTTACGCAAAGCTTCCAGTTTCCGGATGCTGTGGTGAATTTCCTCCCCGTAGAGGTTTGTGAAGAATGATCTGGTACTTTCCCGGCGAATAATGTTTTCCAAGATTATTCGGGTCTCCCACCGGGTCCACGTTCGTAGGGTTGCCGACGTTTCGATGGCCGAGTCGTCCATCGTCTTCAGGGCATGTCGGTACTCAGGTTTGGCCGCCTTATATAGTCTGGTCGGGAGGTCAGGTCACGTCTGATTGGTCGGACGCTTTCCCCCTCTTGTTTTGCCTTATGTTCCTCAAAATGGGTTTCCACGCATTACTGAGGGAGTATCCGCTGTCTCGGTTAATGGATTTGTTTTCGAGCCGGATCGCTATTGCTTCCTTAGTCAATCTTTCCCAGAATTTTTCTTCTCGGCAAAGGACCCTTGTCTCCTCCCACCGAATGCTGTGGTCGGAGATGATGCTGTGCTCTGCAATGGCCGATTTCTCGGGTTGGCACAGTCTGAGGTGTCTCCGGTGTTCTTTTAACCTTGTAGCGATGGTCCTTCCGGTCTCTCCCACGTAGACTTGGCCGCACTCGCAGGGTATTCGGTATACTCCCGGGGTCATGAGGCCACAGGGGTCCTTTGCCCTTACTAATTCGTCCCTGAGTTTGTTACAGGGACGGAAGTAGGTGTCGATGTTGTACCTCTTCAGTATTCTCGTGACCTTCCCCGAGACCGTGGAGACAAAGGGTAGACCCGCCCTTGCCAGTGGTTTTGGATCGGCTTCCTTCGGTGTGGAGGCCCGCGGCTTGACGGTCCTTTTTAGAGCCAAGGCGATTTCTCTCTCGCTGTAGCCATTTTGCCTGAAAGTCTTCTTAAGGTGCAGCAGCTCCTTGTGAAGACTTTCTGTGTCAGATATTGCTCTTGCTCGGTGTATAAGCGTTGATAGAACCGCCATTCTCTGGGAGGGGTGATGGTGACTTCTTCCGTTGAGGTAAAGGTCTGTGTGCGTCGGTTTGCGGTAGACGCTATGTCCCAATGACCCGTCTGCCCTCCGGTGGATGAGTATATCGAGAAATGGAAGGCTATTGTTGACCTCCACCTCCATGGTGAACTGTATATTTGGGTGCAGGCTATTCATGTGCTCCAGGAACTGCTTGAGGGTCTCCGATCCATGCGGCCAGATGATAAATGTGTCATCCACGTACCGGAAGAAACATTTAGGTTTGAGAGGGGCTGATGTTAGGGCCTTTTCTTCGAAATCTTCCATGAAGAAGTTGGCGATCACAGGAGACAGGGGAGATCCCATTGCCACCCCATCGGTCTGCTCGAAGAACTCGCCATCGTATTTGAAGTACGTGGAAGTCAGTGCGTGGTGAAAGAGATTCACCGTGTCACGATCAAACATGGCTTCCAGTAGTCTGAGAGTGTCTTTGAGAGGCACGCGAGTGAATAACGACACCACATCGAGGCTGATCATGAGGTCTCCTTCTTCGAGGCGAAATTCAGCCAAAGTTTTAACGAAGTTCAGTGAGTTCTTGATGTGGTGTTCACACAGTCCGACGTGAGGTGACAGGATTCCGGTGAGGTGTTTGGCCAAATTGTATGTGGGTGACCCAATGGCACTCACGATGGGTCTCAGGGGTACGCCGTCTTTATGAATCTTGGGTAATCCATAGAGTCTAGGAGGAGCAGGTGCTGGAGGAGACAGTTTTCTGGCCGCATCTGTGGGAAGGCCTGTCTTCTTGATCAAAGCGATCGTTTTCCTAGTGATGGAGTCAGTGGGATCTCTGGTGAGTTTCTGGTACGCTTGGTCCCGTAGGATGTCCTGCATCTTATGGCGGTAGTCCTCGGTGGTCATCAGTACCGTGGCGTTGCCTTTGTCCGCTGGTAGAACCGTGATGGCCTTGTTGTTACGTAGTGCACGGACGGCAGCCTTTTCCTCTCTCGTGGTGTTGGGCTTTGGTGGAACGGCCCTTTTAAGGACCAAGGCGATCTCTGCCCTCACTTCCTCAGCCAGGTCCCCGGGTAGCTTTTTGACGGCAGGTTCTATTCCGGCTACGAAGTCACTGATTGGTACGATACTGGGAGCTGAAGCGAAGTTGAGTCCTTTCGACAGGACCGACATCGTAGGTCCATCAAGCTTCTCTTTCGTCAGGTTGATCACCAACCTTTTTGGGTCCAGCGGCGAGATCACCGATTTTTTAGTAGGAAGACTGCTGAACTTCTTTTTCTGCCTTTCGGTGTCTTTGTGGAGCAGTAACTCTCCACTGGCTGTTGTGGCGCGGTCGATGTACTCCCAGTCCGAAGGGGAGAGCGTGGTTGCCAAGCGTAAGTGAAGCGTCATCAACTTCCTTGCACACTGGTCTAGGTGTTTCCTCTTATATAGTCTGGACTCTGTGATCGCCAACTTCTTCATGGAAGATTTCGAAGAAAAGGCCCTAACATCAGCCCCTCTCAAACCTAAATGTTTCTTCCGGTACGTGGATGACACATTTATCATCTGGCCGCATGGATCGGAGACCCTCAAGCAGTTCCTGGAGCACATGAATAGCCTGCACCCAAATATACAGTTCACCATGGAGGTGGAGGTCAACAATAGCCTTCCATTTCTCGATATACTCATCCACCGGAGGGCAGACGGGTCATTGGGACATAGCGTCTACCGCAAACCGACGCACACAGACCTTTACCTCAACGGAAGAAGTCACCATCACCCCTCCCAGAGAATGGCGGTTCTATCAACGCTTATACACCGAGCAAGAGCAATATCTGACACAGAAAGTCTTCACAAGGAGCTGCTGCACCTTAAGAAGACTTTCAGGCAAAATGGCTACAGCGAGAGAGAAATCGCCTTGGCTCTAAAAAGGACCGTCAAGCCGCGGGCCTCCACACCGAAGGAAGCCGATCCAAAACCACTGGCAAGGGCGGGTCTACCCTTTGTCTCCACGGTCTCGGGGAAGGTCACGAGAATACTGAAGAGGTACAACATCGACACCTACTTCCGTCCCTGTAACAAACTCAGGGACGAATTAGTAAGGGCAAAGGACCCCTGTGGCCTCATGACCCCGGGAGTATACCGAATACCCTGCGAGTGCGGCCAAGTCTACGTGGGAGAGACCGGAAGGACCATCGCTACAAGGTTAAAAGAACACCGGAGACACCTCAGACTGTGCCAACCCGAGAAATCGGCCATTGCAGAGCACAGCATCATCTCCGACCACAGCATTCGGTGGGAGGAGACAAGGGTCCTTTGCCGAGAAGAAAAATTCTGGGAAAGATTGACTAAGGAAGCAATAGCGATCCGGCTCGAAAACAAATCCATTAACCGAGACAGCGGATACTCCCTCAGTAATGCGTGGAAACCCATTTTGAGGAACATAAGGCAAAACAAGAGGGGGAAAGCGTCCGACCAATCAGACGTGACCTGACCTCCCGACCAGACTATATAAGGCGGCCAAACCTGAGTACCGACATGCCCTGAAGACGATGGACGACTCGGCCATCGAAACGTCGGCAACCCTACGAACGTGGACCCGGTGGGAGACCCGAATAATCTTGGAAAACATTATTCGCCGGGAAAGTACCAGATCATTCTTCACAAACCTCTACGGGGAGGAAATTCACCACAGCATCCGGAAACTGGAAGCTTTGCGTAAGGAGAAGGCGAGACTCCTAAGTTCGCTCACCTTTCTCCTGCGATGTCGTGACGAAGAGGCCATCCCTATTTTCGCCGCAGTCCGGTCGTCAATCAACACACCGGCTGCAAAGCGTATCCTGAAGCGGGCAAGCCTGGCTTTAGTCCGTGAACGCATCCATGACAAGAGGAAACACCTAGACCAGTGTGCAAGGAAGTTGATGACGCTTCACTTACGCTTGGCAACCACGCTCTCCCCTTCGGACTGGGAGTACATCGACCGCGCCACAACAGCCAGTGGAGAGTTACTGCTCCACAAAGACACCGAAAGGCAGAAAAAGAAGTTCAGCAGTCTTCCTACTAAAAAATCGGTGATCTCGCCGCTGGACCCAAAAAGGTTGGTGATCAACCTGACGAAAGAGAAGCTTGATGGACCTACGATGTCGGTCCTGTCGAAAGGACTCAACTTCGCTTCAGCTCCCAGTATCGTACCAATCAGTGACTTCGTAGCCGGAATAGAACCTGCCGTCAAAAAGCTACCCGGGGACCTGGCTGAGGAAGTGAGGGCAGAGATCGCCTTGGTCCTTAAAAGGGCCGTTCCACCAAAGCCCAACACCACGAGAGAGGAAAAGGCTGCCGTCCGTGCACTACGTAACAACAAGGCCATCACGGTTCTACCAGCGGACAAAGGCAACGCCACGGTACTGATGACCACCGAGGACTACCGCCATAAGATGCAGGACATCCTACGGGACCAAGCGTACCAGAAACTCACCAGAGATCCCACTGACTCCATCACTAGGAAAACGATCGCTTTGATCAAGAAGACAGGCCTTCCCACAGATGCGGCCAGAAAACTGTCTCCTCCAGCACCTGCTCCTCCTAGACTCTATGGATTACCCAAGATTCATAAAGACGGCGTACCCCTGAGACCCATCGTGAGTGCCATTGGGTCACCCACATACAATTTGGCCAAACACCTCACCGGAATCCTGTCACCTCACGTCGGACTGTGTGAACACCACATCAAGAACTCACTGAACTTCGTTAAAACTTTGGCTGAATTTCGCCTCGAAGAAGGAGACCTCATGATCAGCCTCGATGTGGTGTCGTTATTCACTCGCGTGCCTCTCAAAGACACTCTCAGACTACTGGAAGCCATGTTTGATCGTGACACGGTGAATCTCTTTCACCACGCACTGACTTCCACGTACTTCAAATACGATGGCGAGTTCTTCGAGCAGACCGATGGGGTGGCAATGGGATCTCCCCTGTCTCCTGTGATCGCCAACTTCTTCATGGAAGATTTCGAAGAAAAGGCCCTAACATCAGCCCCTCTCAAACCTAAATGTTTCTTCCGGTACGTGGATGACACATTTATCATCTGGCCGCATGGATCGGAGACCCTCAAGCAGTTCCTGGAGCACATGAATAGCCTGCACCCAAATATACAGTTCACCATGGAGGTGGAGGTCAACAATAGCCTTCCATTTCTCGATATACTCATCCACCGGAGGGCAGACGGGTCATTGGGACATAGCGTCTACCGCAAACCGACGCACACAGACCTTTACCTCAACGGAAGAAGTCACCATCACCCCTCCCAGAGAATGGCGGTTCTATCAACGCTTATACACCGAGCAAGAGCAATATCTGACACAGAAAGTCTTCACAAGGAGCTGCTGCACCTTAAGAAGACTTTCAGGCAAAATGGCTACAGCGAGAGAGAAATCGCCTTGGCTCTAAAAAGGACCGTCAAGCCGCGGGCCTCCACACCGAAGGAAGCCGATCCAAAACCACTGGCAAGGGCGGGTCTACCCTTTGTCTCCACGGTCTCGGGGAAGGTCACGAGAATACTGAAGAGGTACAACATCGACACCTACTTCCGTCCCTGTAACAAACTCAGGGACGAATTAGTAAGGGCAAAGGACCCCTGTGGCCTCATGACCCCGGGAGTATACCGAATACCCTGCGAGTGCGGCCAAGTCTACGTGGGAGAGACCGGAAGGACCATCGCTACAAGGTTAAAAGAACACCGGAGACACCTCAGACTGTGCCAACCCGAGAAATCGGCCATTGCAGAGCACAGCATCATCTCCGACCACAGCATTCGGTGGGAGGAGACAAGGGTCCTTTGCCGAGAAGAAAAATTCTGGGAAAGATTGACTAAGGAAGCAATAGCGATCCGGCTCGAAAACAAATCCATTAACCGAGACAGCGGATACTCCCTCAGTAATGCGTGGAAACCCATTTTGAGGAACATAAGGCAAAACAAGAGGGGGAAAGCGTCCGACCAATCAGACGTGACCTGACCTCCCGACCAGACTATATAAGGCGGCCAAACCTGAGTACCGACATGCCCTGAAGACGATGGACGACTCGGCCATCGAAACGTCGGCAACCCTACGAACGTGGACCCGGTGGGAGACCCGAATAATCTTGGAAAACATTATTCGCCGGGAAAGTACCAGATCATTCTTTAAAAAAGCACTTCGAAGAAAAATTTAGACAAGAATTGATTCGCGAAATTTTTCATCCCGGGACTGCGGAGGAAAATTATTATGTTTAAAAAATAAGTATATTAACGAAACTTTTATAACAGCGACTGCCTTTAAAGGAAGAGAGGCCACAAAATATTCATTCAATGAATTTTAAGCTTTAAAAAACCGCTGAGGTAAAACTAAACGCCAGAATTGAATCACAAAATTTCTCATCCCGGTACTGCGGATGAAAAATTTCGTTTGCAAGAAATAAGTTTGAATACGAAAATTTTCTGAATAACTGCCGTTTGGAAATGAAAAGAGTCAAACAAATTTACAATTAAAACTAACAGTCTTTTTAAAAAACCCTCGGGGGAGCAAAAAAACGAGTCGCTTGAATCACGAAATTTCTCATCCCGGGACTGCGGCTGGAAAACGTTCTGCTTGCAAGAAATACGTATAAATGATACCATTTTCTCAAAAACGACCGTTTCGAAAGGTAAAGAAAGGAACAAATTTTCATTTGATGAATGAAGAGCCTTTAAAAAAGCACTTGGAAGAAAAACTTACAAGAAAATTGATTCGCGAAATTACTCATCCCGGGACTGCGGAGGAAAATTATTATGTTTAAAAAATACGTATATTAACGAAACTTTTATAATAGCGAGTGCTTTGAAAGGAACAAAGGCGACCAAATATTCATTCAATGAATTTTAAGCTTCAAAAAAACCGCTGAGGTTAAAACTAAACGCCACAATTCAATAACAAAATTTCTCATCCCGGTACTGCGGATGAAAAATTTTATGTTTGATAGAAATACTTTTGAATACGAAAGTTTTCCCAATAACTGCCGTTTGGAAATGAAAAGAGTAACACAAATTTACAATTAAAACTAAGTCTTTTAAAAAAACCCTCGGGGGAACAACAAAACGAGTCGCTTGAATCACGAAATTTCTCATCCCGGGACTGCGGCTGGAAAACTTTATGCTTTCAAAAAATACGTTTAATGATACCATTTTCTCAAAAACGACCGTTTTGAATGGTAAAGAAAGAACAAATTTTCATTTGATGAATGAAAAGCTTTTAAAAAAGCACTTGGAAGAAAAATTTAGACAAGAATTGATTCGCGAAATTTTTTATCCCGGGACTGCGGAGGAAAATTATTATGTTTAAAAAATAAGTATATTAACGAAACTTTTATAACAGCGACTGCCTTTAAAGTAGGAGAGGCGACAAAATATTCATTCAATGAATTTTAAGCTTTAAAAAACCGCTGAGGTAAAAACTAAACGCCACAATTCAATCACAAAATTTCTCATCCCTGTACTGCGGATGAAAAATTTTGTTTGCAAGAAAAACGTATGAATACGAAAATTTTCCCAATAACTGCCGTTTGGAAATGAAAAGAGTCACACAAATTTACAGTTAAAACTAATAGGCTTTCAAAAAAACCTTCGGGGGAACAACGAAACGAGTCGCTTGAATCACGAAATTTCTCATCCCGGGACTGCGGCTGGAAAATATTATGCTTGCAAGAAATACGTATAAATGATACCATTTTCTCAAAAACGTGCGTTTTGAATGGTGAAGAAAGACCAAATTTTCATTTGATGAATGAAAAGCTTTTAAAAAAGCACTTGGAAGAAAAACACGAAAATTGATTCGCGATATTTTTCATCCCGAGACTGCGGAGGAAAATTATTATGTTTAAAAAATAAGTATATAAACGAAACTTTCATATCAGCGACTGCCCTTAAAGGAAGAGAGGCGACCAAATATCCATTTAATGAATTTTAAGCTTTAAAAAACCACTGAGGTAAAAACTAAACGCCACAATTGAATCACAAAATTTCTCATCCCGGTACTGCGGATGAAAATTTTGTTTGCAAGAAATACGTATGAATACGAAAATTTTCTCAATAACTGCCGTTTGGAAGTGAAAAGAGTCACACAAATTTAGTTAAAACTAATAGGCTTTCAAAAAAACCCTCGGGGGAACAACGAAACGAGTCGCTTGAATCAAGAAATTTCTCATCCCGGGACTGCGGCTGGAAAACATTATGCTTGCAAGAAATACGTATAAATGATACCATTTTCTCAAAAACCACCGTTTTGAATGGTAAAGAAAGAACAAATTTTCATTTGATGAATGAAAAGCTTTTAGAAAAATACTTGGAAAAAAAACTTACACGAAAATTGATTCACGAAATTTCTCATCCCGGGACTGCGGAGGAAAATTATTATGTTAAAAAAGTACGTATATTAACGAAACTTTTATAACAGCGACTGCCTTTAAAGGAAGAGAGGCCACAAAATATTCATTCAATGAATTTTAAGCTTTAAAAAACCGCTGAGGTAAAACTAAACGCCAGAATTGAATCACAAAATTTCTCATCCCGGTACTGCGGATGAAAAATTTTGTTTGCAAGAAATAAGTTTGAATACGAAAATTTTCTGAATAACTGCCGTTTGGAAATGAAAAGAGTCAAACAAATTTACAATTAAAACTAACAGGCTTCCAAAAAACCCTCGGGGGAACAACGAAACGAGTCGCTTGAATCACGAAATTTCTCATCCCGGGACTGCGGCTGGAAAACGTTATGCTTGCAAGAAATACGTATAAATGATACCATTTTCTCAAAAACGACCGTTTTGAAAGGTAAAGAAACAAACAAATTTTCATTTGATGAATGAAGAGCCTTTAAAAAAGCACTTGGAAGAAAAACTTACACGAAAATTGATTCGCGAAATTACTCATCCCGGGACTGCGGAGGAAAATTATTATGTTTAAAAATTACGTATATTAACGAAACTTTTATAATAGCGAGTGCTTTGAAAGGAAGAAAGGCGACCAAATATTCATTCAATGAATTTTAAGCTTCAAAAAAACCGCTGAGGTTAAAACTAAACGCCACAATTCAATCACAAAATTTCTCATCCCGGTACTGCGGATGAAAAATTTTATGTTTGATAGAAATACTTTTGAATACGAAAGTTTTCCCAATAACTGCCGTTTGGAAATGAAAAGAGTAACACAAATTTACAATTAAAACTAACAGTCTTTTTAAAAAACCCTCGGGGGAGCAACAAAACGAGTCGCTTGAATCACGAAATTTCTCATCCCGGGACTTCGGCTGGAAAACTTTATGCTTTCAAAAAATACGTTTAATGATACCATTTTCTCAAAAACGACCGTTTTGAATGGTAAAGAAAGAACAAATTTTCATTTGATGAATGAAAAGCTTTTAAAAAAGCACTTGGAAGAAAAATTTAGACAAGAATTGATTCGCGAAATTTTTCATCCCGGGACTGCGGAGGAAAATTATTATGTTTAAAAAATAAGTATATTAACGAAAGTTTTATAACAGCGACTGCCTTTAAAGGAAGAGAGGCGACAAAATATTCATTCAATGAATTTTAAGCTTTAAAAAACCGCTGAGGTAAAAACTAAACGCCACAATTGAATCACAAAATTTCTCATCCCGGTACTGCGGATGAAAAATTTTGTTTGCAAGAAAAACGTATGAATACGAAAATTTTCCCAATAACTGCCGTTTGGAAATGAAAAGAGTCACACAAATTTACAATTAAAACTAACAGTCTATTCAAAAAACCCTCGGGGGAACAACTAAACGAGTCGCTTGAATCACGAAATTTCTCATCCCGGGACTGCGGCTGGAAAACTCAATGCTTGCAAAAAATACGTATAAATGATACGATTATCTCAAAAACGACCTTTTTGAATGGTAAAGAAAGAACAAATTTTCATTTGATGAATGAAAAGCTTTTAACAAAGCACTTGGAAGAAAAATTTAGACAAGAATTGATTCGCGAAATTTTTAATCCCGGGACTGCGGAGGAAAATTATTACGTTTAAAAAATACGTATATTAACGAAACTTTTATAATAGCGAGTGCTTTGAAAGGAAGAAAGGCGACCAAATATTCATTCAATGAATTTTAAGCTTCAAAAAAACCGCTGAGTTTAAAACTAAACGCCACAATTCAATCACAAAATTTCTCATCCCGGTACTGCGGATGAAAAATTTTATGTTTGATAGAAATACTTTTGAATACGAAAGTTTTCCCAATAACTGCCGTTTGGCAATGAAAAGAGTAACACAAATTTACAATTAAAACTAACAGTCTTTATAAAAAAACCCTCGGGGGAACAACTAAACGAGTCGCTTGAATCACGAAATTTCTCATCCCGGGACTGCGGCTGGAAAACTTTATGCTTGCAAAAAATACGTATAAATGATACCATTTTCTCAAAAACGACCGTTTTGAATGGTATAGAAAGAACAAATTTTCATTTGATGAATGAAAAGCCTTTAAAAAAGCACTTCGAAGAAAAATTTAGACAAGAATTGATTCGCGAAATTTTTCATCCCGGGACTGCGGAGGAAAATTATTATGTTTAAAAAATAAGTATATTAACGAAACTTTTATAACAGCGACTGCCTTTAAAGGAAGAGAGGCCACAAAATATTCATTCAATGAATTTTAAGCTTTAAAAAACCGCTGAGGTAAAACTAAACGCCAGAATTGAATCACAAAATTTCTCATCCCGGTACTGCGGATGAAAAATTTTGTTTGCAAGAAATAAGTTTGAATACGAAAATTTTCTGAATAACTGCCGTTTGGAAATGAAAAGAGTCAAACAAATTTACAATTAAAACTAACAGTCTTTTTAAAAAACCCTCGGGGGAGCAAAAAAACGAGTCGCTTGAATCACGAAATTTCTCATCCCGGGACTGCGGCTGGAAAACGTTCTGCTTGCAAGAAATACGTATAAATGATACCATTTTCTCAAAAACGACCGTTTCGAAAGGTAAAGAAAGGAACAAATTTTCATTTGATGAATGAAGAGCCTTTAAAAAAGCACTTGGAAGAAAAACTTACAAGAAAATTGATTCGCGAAATTACTCATCCCGGGACTGCGGAGGAAAATTATTATGTTTAAAAAATACGTATATTAACGAAACTTTTATAATAGCGAGTGCTTTGAAAGGAACAAAGGCGACCAAATATTCATTCAATGAATTTTAAGCTTCAAAAAAACCGCTGAGGTTAAAACTAAACGCCACAATTCAATAACAAAATTTCTCATCCCGGTACTGCGGATGAAAAATTTTATGTTTGATAGAAATACTTTTGAATACGAAAGTTTTCCCAATAACTGCCGTTTGGAAATGAAAAGAGTAACACAAATTTACAATTAAAACTAAGTCTTTTAAAAAAAACCCTCGGGGGAACAACAAAACGAGTCGCTTGAATCACGAAATTTCTCATCCCGGGACTGCGGCTGGAAAACTTTATGCTTTCAAAAAATACGTTTAATGATACCATTTTCTCAAAAACGACCGTTTTGAATGGTAAAGAAAGAACAAATTTTCATTTGATGAATGAAAAGCTTTTAAAAAAAGCACTTGGAAGAAAAATTTAGACAAGAATTGATTCGCGAAATTTTTTATCCCGGACTGCGGAGGAAAATTATTATGTTTAAAAAATAAGTATATTAACGAAACTTTTATAACAGCGACTGCCTTTAAAGTAGGAGAGGCGACAAAATATTCATTCAATGAATTTTAAGCTTTAAAAAACCGCTGAGGTAAAAACTAAACGCCACAATTCAATCACAAAATTTCTCATCCCTGTACTGCGGATGAAAAATTTTGTTTGCAAGAAAAACGTATGAATACGAAAATTTTCCCAATAACTGCCGTTTGGAAATGAAAAGAGTCACACAACTTTACAGTTAAAACTAATAGGCTTTCAAAAAAAACCTTCGGGGGAACAACGAAACGAGTCGCTTGAATCACGAAATTTCTCATCCCGGGACTGCGGCTGGAAAATATTATGCTTGCAAGAAATACGTATAAATGATACCATTTTCTCAAAAACGTGCGTTTTGAATGGTGAAGAAAGACCAAATTTTCATTTGATGAATGAAAAGCTTTTAAAAAAGCACTTGGAAGAAAAACACGAAAATTGATTCGCGATATTTTTCATCCCGAGACTGCGGAGGAAAATTATTATGTTTAAAAAATAAGTATATAAACGAAACTTTCATATCAGCGACTGCCCTTAAAGGAAGAGAGGCGACCAAATATCCATTTAATGAATTTTAAGCTTTAAAAAACCGCTGAGGTAAAAACTAAACGCCACAATTGAATCACAAAATTTCTCATCCCGGTACTGCGGATGAAAATTTTGTTTGCAAGAAATACGTATGAATACGAAAATTTTCTCAATAACTGCCGTTTGGAAGTGAAAAGAGTCACACAAATTTAGTTAAAACTAATAGGCTTTCAAAAAAACCCTCGGGGGAACAACGAAACGAGTCGCTTGAATCAAGAAATTTCTCATCCCGGGACTGCGGCTGGAAAAACATTATGCTTGCAAGAAATACGTATAAATGATACCATTTTCTCAAAACCACCGTTTTGAATGGTAAAGAAAGAACAAATTTTCATTTGATGAATGAAAAGCTTTTAGAAAAATACTTGGAAGAAAAACTTACACGAAAATTGATTCACGAAATTTCTCATCCCGGGACTGCGGAGGAAAATTATTATGTTAAAAAAAGTACGTATATTAACGAAATTTTTATAACAGCGACTGCTTTGAAAGGAAGGGAGGCAACCAAATATTCATTCAATGAATTTTAAGATTTAAAAAACCGCTGAGGTAAAAACTAAACGCCACAATTCAATCACAAAATTTCTCATCCCGGTACTGCGGATGAAAAATTTTATGTTTGCAAGAAATACCTTTGAATACGAAAGTTTTCCCAATAACTGCCGTTTGGAAATGAAAAAGAGTAACACAAATTTACAATTAAAACTAACAGTCTTTATAAAAAACCCTCGGGGGAACAACTAAACGAGTCGCTTGAATCACGAAATTTCTCATCCCGGGACTGCGGCTGGAAAACGTTCTGCTTGCAAGAAATACGTATAAATGATACCATTTTCTCAAAAACGACCCGTTTCGAAAGGTAAAGAAAGGAACAAATTTTCATTTGATGAATGAAGAGCCTTTAAAAAAGCACTTGGAAGAAAAACTTACACGAAAATTGATTCGCGAAATTACTCATCCCGGGACTGCGGAGGAAAATTATTATGTTTAAAAAATACGTGTATTAACGAAACTTTTATAATAGCGAGTGCTTTGAAAGGAACAAAGGCGACCAAATATTCATTCAATGAATTTTAAGCTTCAAAAAACCGCTGAGGTTAACACTATACGCCACAATTCAATAACAAAATTTCTCATCCCGGTACTGCGGATGAAAAATTTATGTTTGATAGAAATACTTTTGAATACGAAAGTTTTCCCAATAACTGCCGTTTGGAAATGAAAAGAGTAACACAAATTTACAATTAAAACTAAGTCTTTTTAAAAAAACCCTCGGGGGAACAACAAAACGAGTCGCTTGAATCACGAAATTTCTCATCCCGGGACTGCGGCTGGAAAACTTTATGCTTTCAAAAAATACGTTTAATGATACCATTTTCTCAAAAACGACCGTTTTGAAATGGTAAAGAAAGAACAAATTTTCATTTGATGAATGAAAAGCTTTTAAAAAAGCACTTGGAAGAAAAATTAAGACAAGAATTGATTCGCGAAATTTTTTTATCCCGGGACTGCGGAGGAAAATTATTATGTTTAAAAAATAAGTATATTAACGAAACTTTTATAACAGCGACTGCCTTTAAAGTAGAAGAGGCGACAAAATATTCATTCAATGAATTTTAAGCTTTAAAAAACCGCTGAGGTAAAAACTAAACGCCACAATTGAATCACAAAATTTCTCATCCTGGTACTGCGGATGAAAAATTTTGTTTGCAAGAAAAACGTATGAATACGAAAATTTTCCCAATAACTGCCGTTTGGAAATGAAAAGAGTCACACAAATTTACAATTAAAACTAACAGTCTTTTTAAAAAACCCTCGGGGGAACAACTAAACGAGTCGCTTGAATCACGAAATTTCTCATCCCGGGACTGCGGCTGGAAAACTTAATGCTTGCAAAAAATACGTATAAATGATACCATTATCTCAAAAACGACCGTTTTGAATGGTAAAGAAAGAACAAATTTTCATTTGATGAATGAAAAGCTTTTAAAAAAGCACTTGGAAGAAAAATTTAGACAAGAATTGATTCGCGAAGTTTTTAATCCCGGGACTGCGGAGGAAAATTATTATGTTTAAAAAATAAGTATATTAACGAAACTTTTATAACAGCGACTCCCTTTAAAGGAAGAGAGGCGACAAAATATTCATTCAATGAATTTTAAACTTTAAAAAACCGCTGAGGTAAAAACTAAGCGCCACAATTGAATCACAAAATTTTTCATCCCGGTACTGCGGATGAAAAATTTTGTTTGCAAGAAAAACGTATGAATACGAAAATTTTCCCAATAGCTGCCGTTGGTTAATGAAAAGAGTCACACAAATTTACAGTGAAAACTAATAGGCTTTCAAAAAAACCTTCGGGGGAACAACGAAACGAGTCGCTTGAATCAAGAAATTTCTCATCCCGGGACTGCGGCTGGAAAATATTATGCTTGCAAGAAATACGTATAAATGATACCATTTTCTCAAAAACGTGCGTTTTGAATGGTAAAGAAAGACCAAATTTTCATTTGATGAATGAAAAGCTTTTAAAAAAGCACTTGGAAGAGAAACACGAAAATTGATTCGCGATATTTTTCATCCCGAGACTGCGGAGGAAAATTATTATGTTTAAAAAATAAGTATATAAACGAAACTTTCATATCAGCGACTGCCCTTAAAGGAAGAGAGGCGACCAAATATCCATTCAATGAATTTTAAGCTTTAAAAAAACCGCTGAGGTAAAAACTAAACGCCACAATTGAATCACAAAATTTCTCATCCCGGTACTTCGGATGAAAATTTTGTTTGCAAGAAATATGTTTGAATACAAAAGTTTTCCCAATAACTGCCGTTTGGAAAGGAAAAAAAACACAAATTTACAATTAAAACTAACAGGCTTTCAAAAAAACCCTCGGGGGAACAACTAAACGAGTCGCTTGAATCACGAAATTTCTTATCCCGGGACTGCGGCTAGGAATAGTTATGCTTGCAAGAAATACGTATAAATGATACCATTTTCTCAAAAACGACCGTTTTGAATGGTAAAGAAAGAACAAATTTTCATTTGATGAATGAAAAGCTTTTAAAAAAAGCACTTGGAAGAAAAATTTAGACAAGAATTGATTCGCGAAATTTTTCATCCCGGGACTGCGGAGGAAAATTATTATGTTTAAAAAATAAGTATATTAACGAAACTTTTATAACAGCGACTGCCTTTAAAGGAAGAGAGGCGACAAAATATTCATTCAATGAATTTTAAGCTTTAAAAAAACCGCTGAGGTAAAAACTAAACGCCACAATTGAATCACAAAATTTCTCATCCCGGTACTGCGGATGAAAAATTTTGTTTGCAAGAAAAACGTATGAATACGAAAATTTTCCAATAACTGCCGTTTGGAAATGAAAAGAGTCACACAAATTTACAATTAACACTAACAGTCTTTTTAAAAAACCCTTGGGGGAACAACTAAACGAGTCGCTTGAATCACGAAATTTATCATCCCGGGACTGCGGCTGGAAAACTTAATGCTTGCAAAAAATACGTATAAATGATACCATTATCTCAAAAACGACCGTTTTGAATGGTAAAGAAAGAACAAATTTTCATTTGATGAATGAAAAGCTTTTAACAAAGCACTTGGAAGAAAAATTTAGACAAGAATTGATTCGCGAAATTTTTAATCCCGGGACTGCGGAGGAAAATTATTATGTTTAAAAAATACGTATATTAACGAAACTTTTATAATAGCGAGTGCTTTGAAAGGAAGAAAGGCGACCAAATATTCATTCAATGAATTTTAAGCTTCAAAAAAACCGCTGAGTTTAAAACTAAACGCCACAATTCAATCACAAAATTTCTCATCCCGGTACTTGCGGATGAAAAATTTTATGTTTGATAGAAATACTTTTGAATACGAAAGTTTTCCCAATAACTGCCGTTTGGAAATGAAAAGAGTAACACAAATTTACAATTAAAACTAACAGTCTTTATAAAAAACCCTCGGGGGAACAACTAAACGAGTCGCTTGAATCACGAAATTTCTCATCCCGGGACTGCGGCTATAAAAAAACCCTCGGGGGAACAACTAAACGAGTCGCTTGAAATCACGAAATTTCTCATCCCGGGACTGCGGCTGGAAAACGTTCTGCTTGCAAGAAATACGTATAAATGATACCATTTTCTCAAAAACGACCGTTTCGAAAGGTAAAGAAAGGAACAAATTTTCATTTGATGAATGAAGAGCCTTTAAAAAAGCACTTGGAAGAAAACTTACACGAAAATTGATTCGCGAAATTACTCATCCCGGGACTGCGGAGGAAAATTATTATGTTTAAAAAATACGTATATTAACGAAACTTTTATAATAGCGAGTGCTTTGAAAGGAACAAAGGCGACCAAATATTCATTCAATGAATTTTAAGCTTCAAAAAAAACCGCTGAGGTTAAAACTAAACGCCACAGATTCAATAACAAAATTTCTCATCCCGGTACTGCGGATGAAAAATTTTATGTTTGATAGAAATACTTTTGAATACGAAAGTTTTCCCAATAACTGCCGTTTGGAAATGAAAAGAGTAACACAAATTTACAATTAAAACTAACAGTCTTTTTAAAAAACCCTCGGGGGAACAACAAAACGAGTCGCTTGAATCACGAAATTTCTCATCCCTGGACTGCGGCTGGAAAACTTTATGCTTTCAAAAAATACGTTTAATGATACCATTTTCTCAAAAACGACCGTTTTGAATGGTAAAGAAAGAACAAATTTTCATTTGATGAATGAAAAGCCTTTAAAAAAGCACTTCGAAGAAAAATTTAGACAAGAATTGATTCGCGAAATTTTTCATCCCGGGACTGCGGAGGAAAATTATTATGTTTAAAAAATAAGTATATTAACGAAACTTTTATAACAGCGACTGCCTTTAAAGGAAGAGAGGCCACAAAATATTCATTCAATGAATTTTAAGCTTTAAAAAAACCGCTGAGGTAAAACTAAACGCCAGAATTGAATCACAAAATTTCTCATCCCGGTACTGCGGATGAAAAATTTTGTTTGCAAGAAATAAGTTTGAATACGAAAATTTTCTGAATAACTGCCGTTTGGAAATGAAAAGAGTCAAACAAATTTACAATTAAAACTAACAGGCTTCCAAAAAACCCTCGGGGGAACAACGAAACGAGTCGCTTGAATCACGAAATTTCTCATCCCGGACTGCGGACTGCGGCTGGAAAACGTTATGCTTGCAAGAAATACGTATAAATGATACCATTTTCTCAAAAACGACCGTTTTGAAAGGTAAAGAAACAAACAAATTTTCATTTGATGAATGAAGAGCCTTTAAAAAAGCACTTGGAAGAAAAACTTACACGAAAATTGATTCGCGAAATTACTCATCCCGGGACTGCGGAGGAAAATTATTATGTTTAAAAATTACGTATATTAACGAAACTTTTATAATAGCGAGTGCTTTGAAAGGAAGAAAGGCGACCAAATATTCATTCAATGAATTTTAAGCTTCAAAAAAACCGCTGAGGTTAAAACTAAACGCCACAATTCAATCACAAAATTTCTCATCCCGGTACTGCGGATGAAAAATTTTATGTTTGATAGAAATACTTTTGAATACGAAAGTTTTCCCAATAACTGCCGTTTGGAAATGAAAAGAGTAACACAAATTTACAATTAAAACTAACAGTCTTTTTAAAAAACCCTCGGGGGAGCAACAAAACGAGTCGCTTGAATCACGAAATTTCTCATCCCGGGACTTCGGCTGGAAAACTTTATGCTTTCAAAAAATACGTTTAATGATACCATTTTCTCAAAAACGACCCGTTTTGAATGGTAAAGAAAGAACAAATTTTCATTTGATGAATGAAAAGCTTTTAAAAAAGCACTTGGAAGAAAAATTTAGTCAAGAATTGATTCGCGAAATTTTTCATCCCGGGACTTGCGGAGGAAAATTATTATGTTTAAAAAATAAGTATATTAACGAAAGTTTTATAACAGCGACTGCCTTTAAAGGATGAGAGGCGACAAAATATTCATTCAATGAATTTTAAGCTTTAAAAAACCGCTGAGGTAAAAAACTAAACGCCACAATTGAATCACAAAATTTCTCATCCCGGTACTGCGGATGAAAAATTTTGTTTGCAAGAAAAACGTATGAATACGAAAATTTTCCCAATAACTGCCGTTTGGAAATGAAAAGAGTCACACAAATTTACAATTAAAACTAACAGTCTATTCAAAAAAACCCTCGGGGGAACAACTAAACGAGTCGCTTGAATCACGAAATTTCTCATCCCGGACTGCGGCTGGAAAACTCAATGCTTGCAAAAAATACATATAAATGATACGATTATCTCAAAAAACGACCTTTTTGAATGGTAAAGAAAGAACAAATTTTCATTTGATGAATGAAAAGCTTTTAACAAAGCACTTGGAAGAAAAATTTAGACAAGAATTGATTCGCGAAATTTTAAATCCCGGGACTGCGGAGGAAAATTATTACGTTTAAAAAATACGTATATTAACGAAACTTTTATAATAGCGAGTGCTTTGAAAGGAAGAAAGGCGACCAAATATTCATTCAATGAATTTTAAGCTTCAAAAAAAACCGCTGAGTTTAAAACTAAACGCCACAATTCAATCACAAAATTTCTCATCCCGGTACTGCGGATGAAAAATTTTATGTTTGATAGAAATACTTTTGAATACGAAAGTTTTCCCCAATAACTGCCGTTTGGAAATGAAAAAGAGTAACACAAATTTACAATTAAAACTAACAGTCTTTATAAAAAAACCCTCGGGGGAACAACTAAACGAGTCGCTTGAATCACGAAATTTCTCATCCCGGGACTGCGGCTGGAAAACTTTATGCTTGCAAAAAATACGTATAAATGATACCATTTTCTCAAAAACGACCGTTTTGAATGGTATAGAAAGAACAAATTTCATTTGATGAATGAAAAGCCTTTAAAAAAGCACTTCGAAGAAAAATTTAGACAAGAATTGATTCGCGAAATTTTTCATCCCGGGACTGCGGAGGAAAATTATTATGTTTAAAAAATAAGTATATTAACGAAACTTTTTATAACAGCGACTGCCTTTAAAGGAAGAGAGGCCACAAAATATTCATTCAATGAATTTTAAGCTTTAAAAAAACCGCTGAGGTAAAACTAAACGCCAGAATTGAATCACAAAATTTCTCATCCCGGTACTGCGGATGAAAAATTTTGTTTGCAAGAAATAAGTTTGAATACGAAAATTTCTGAATAACTGCCGTTTGGAAATGAAAAGAGTCAAACAAATTTACAATTAAAACTAACAGTCTTTTTAAAAAACCCTCGGGGGAGCAAAAAAACGAGTCGCTTGAATCACGAAATTTCTCATCCCGGGACTGCGGCTGGAAAACGTTGTGCTTGCAAGAAATACGTATAAATGATACCATTTTCTCAAAAACGACCGTTTCGAAAGGTAAAGAAAGGAACAAATTTTCATTTGATGAATGAAGAGCCTTTAAAAAAGCACTTGGAAGAAAAACTTACAAGAAAATTGATTCGCGAAATTACTCATCCCGGGACTGCGGAGGAAAATTATTATGTTTAAAAAATACGTATATTAACGAAACTTTTATAATAGCGAGTGCTTTGAAAGGAACAAAGGCGACCAAATATTCATTCAATGAATTTTAAGCTTCAAAAAAACCGCTGAGGTTAAAACTAAACGCCACAATTCAATAACAAAATTTCTCATCCCGGTACTGGCGGATGAAAAATTTTATGTTTGATAGAAATACTTTTGAATACGAAAGTTTTCCCAATAACTGCCGTTTGGAAATGAAAAGAGTAACACAAATTTACAATTAAAACTAAGTCTTTTAAAAAAAACCCTCGGGGGAACAACAAAACGAGTCGCTTGAATCACGAAATTTCTCATCCCGGGACTGCGGCTGGAAAACTTTATGCTTTCAAAAAATACGTTTAATGATACCATTTTCTCAAAAACGACCGTTTTGAATGGTAAAGAAAGAACAAATTTTTCATTTGATGAATGAAAAGCTTTTAAAAAAGCACTTGGAAGAAAAATTTAGACAAGAATTGATTCGCGAAATTTTTTATCCCGGGACTGCGGAGGAAAATTATTATGTTTAAAAAATAAGTATATTAACGAAACTTTTATAACAGCGACTGCCTTTAAAGTAGGAGAGGCGACAAAAATATTCATTCAATGAATTTTAAGCTTTAAAAAACCGCTGAGGTAAAAACTAAACGCCACAATTCAATCACAAAATTTCTCATCCCTGTACTGCGGATGAAAAATTTTGTTTGCAAGAAAAACGTATGAATACGAAAATTTTCCCAATAACTGCCGTTTGGAAATGAAAAGAGTCACACAAATTTACAGTTAAAACTAATAGGCTTTCAAAAAAAACCTTCGGGGGAACAACGAAACGAGTCGCTTGAATCACGAAATTTCTCATCCCGGGACTGCGGCTGGAAAATATTATGCTTGCAAGAAATACGTATAAATGATACCATTTTCCTCAAAAACGTGCGTTTTGAATGGTGAAGAAAGACCAAATTTTCATTGATGAATGAAAAGCTTTTAAAAAAGCACTTGGAAGAAAAACACGAAAATTGATTCGCGATATTTTTCATCCCGAGACTGCGGATGGAAAATTATTATGTTTAAAAAATAAGTATATAAACGAAACTTTCATATCAGCGACTGCCCTTAAAGGAAGAGGGGCGACCAAATATCCATTTAATGAATTTTAAGCTTTAAAAAACCGCTGAGGTAAAAACTAAACGCCACAATTGAATCACAAAATTTCTCATCCCGGTACTGCGGATGAAAATTTTGTTTGCAAGAAATACGTATGAATACGAAAATTTTCTCAATAACTGCCGTTTGGAAGTGAAAAGAGTCACACAAATTTAGTTAAAACTAATAGGCTTTCAAAAAAACCCTCGGGGGAACAACGAAACGAGTCGCTTGAATCAAGAAATTTCTCATCCCGGGACTGCGGCTGGAAAACATTATGCTTGCAAGAAATACGTATAAATGATACCATTTTCTCAAAAACCACCGTTTTGAATGGTAAAGAAAGAACAAATTTTCATTTGATGAATGAAAAGCTTTTAGAAAAATACTTGGAAGAAAAACTTACACGAAAATTGATTCACGAAATTTCTCATCCCGGGACTGCGGAGGAAAATTATTATGTTAAAAAAGTACGTATATTAACGAAACTTTTATAACAGCGACTGCCTTTAAAGGAAGAGAGGCCACAAAATATTCATTCAATGAATTTTAAGCTTTAAAAAACCGCTGAGGTAAAACTAAACGCCAGAATTGAATCACAAAATTTCTCATCCCGGTACTGCGGATGAAAAATTTTGTTTGCAAGAAATAAGTTTGAATACGAAAATTTTCTGAATAACTGCCGTTTGGAAATGAAAAGAGTCAAACAAATTTACAATTAAAACTAACAGGCTTCCAAAAAACCCTCGGGGAACAACGAAACGAGTCGCTTGAATCACGAAATTTCTCATCCCGGGACTGCGGCTGGAAAACGTTATGCTTGCAAGAAATACGTATAAATGATACCATTTTCTCAAAAACGACCGTTTTGAAAGGTAAAGAAACAAACAAATTTTCATTTGATGAATGAAGAGCCTTTAAAAAAGCACTTGGAAGAAAAACTTACACGAAAATTGATTCGCGAAATTACTCATCCCGGGACTGCGGAGGAAAATTTATATGTTTAAAAATTACGTATATTAACGAAACTTTTATAATAGCGAGTGCTTTTGAAAGGCAGAAAGGCGACCAAATATTCATTCAATGAATTTTAAGCTTCAAAAAAAACCGCTGAGGTTAAAACTAAACGCCACAATTCAATCACAAAATTTCTCATCCCGGTACTGCGGATGAAAAATTTTATGTTTGATAGAAATACTTTTGAATACGAAAGTTTTCCCAATAACTGCCGTTTGGAAATGAAAAGAGTAACACAAATTTACAATTAAAACTAACAGTCTTTTTAAAAAACCCTCGGGGGAGCAACAAAACGAGTCGCTTGAATCACGAAATTTCTCATCCCGGGACTTCGGCTGGAAAACTTTATGCTTTCAAAAAATACGTTTAATGATACCATTTTCTCAAA